>NW_021770405.1:0-27521 GCF_005508785.2 Acyrthosiphon pisum | reverse complement strand
ACATTTTGGATAAAAAATTAATGTTCAGCAATTATTATAAGTACCTTTTATTTTACATTTTTAGGTACTGACAATTACTGTCAATCAGTTCATGACAATCAGTTAACTACCAGGCAAGAAAGATGAAATAATCAATCAGGTGGTTTGTTGCCAGTTCTACAAATGGGATCGATCTAATAACCCCTCAAAGGAAGGAAAAGATGTACGAGAACAATTTATCAACTTCTCTGGAGAAGGAGCTCTTGATTTCCAATATGATATGATATCATATAAATTTATCTTTTTAATGTAATAAATAAAACACAAAAATTTTAATTAAAGACTTTTCAGTCTATGTCTCTAAACAAATATGATGTAGTGTTGTCAATATAGAATAAAATCAATAAGTTATAGACCTAATTGCTTAATAATTCACTCTAGATTTCAATTTTATATGAATAAATATGAGTTTATAAAATGAAATCTCTCATTCTAAATAATATATTCAGTTCTTGCAATCTAATAATGTATGTTATATTCCGGATTCTTTCTATCTACACATCTACACTCTACAAAGTATAGATAATACAGAAACAGGCCACGAACAGCATGAACTAAGATCATATTTTATTATCGATATTTTTGATCATACTCAAAACCTACAATGCAGTAGAGCAACTTTCCTGGTTTTTTCATTTGATTTTCAAAAAAAAACTACAAAAAATCAGAATTAGTAAAATAATTATGTTTATAACAATTAAATCGTTGAGATTCTAAAATTGAAATTATAATTTCTATTAGGAATATTGACATTAGGTACTTATATAAAAATGGAATATTATATACTTGTAAGTAAAAATGTTAATTTTGCAAACAAATAATAAGTAAATACTATACTTAAGTATTATAATACAATAAGTTATAACATAATTATAAATGATAAATGAGTTAAATTAATCGGTGTATAATATTTAAAGCAAATTACAAGCATATATTATAATTAGCGAGACTTCAAAATAAAAATAGTTTACAGCAACAAAATATTTAATAAATAAGTAATAACATAATACTTAATAATCTTATTGATAATAAGATATATTAATTTTTAGTCTATGTCTCTAGACAAATATTAGAATTAATTTTAAAATATGTAGGAGGTCACAGCCTGTTGTTCTTCTTTAAGGGGATTCAACACATTTAGGACAAATTGGTGTGGAATCCCCATGAGTATACATTGTGATAACAATAATTTAAAAAAACTAAATATTGTATGATTGTTCTCTTCTAACAGCTGAGAGAAATTCATCCTGTAATTTAGTGATAGTTTTTTTTGGTAAGCCATTCATTCTTATAGACAGATATTTGAAAAATGTATCGTTTTCATTTATTTCTTCTGTATTTTGGTTGAACAGGTAGAACTGGTGGTATTGGTCTACTCTCTTTAAGTTAATTCAGAAGTTCACGAGTAATATTTAAATTTTCACCTGTAATATGTACAAACACAAATTAAATACTAAAATATGTGTAAATAAGTTGTTAATGAAACACTTTAAATATTATACATTGATACATTTCATACAAAATTAAGAACCTATTAATTCACTTTGTTTACGCTTTAGATTTTTTTCTCTTATATCAGAATCAGTAGATAAGATTGTGTCAAAATATTCAAGGTTGCAAGATGTACTGAAACAGAATATAAATATAATATATTAATAATTAAGTCTACCATTATAGTACCTACATTAATTTACCTATTATTATTTTCTATCATACTGTCCAAAAACGTTAAACGATTTAGATGAACCTATTCTTTCTTTTTGCCTTTACTTCCACTAGGTTTTAGTTTTTTTTTCTCTTGTATATTTTTGTCTTATGTATGACCAACTCTTTTTTATGGTAGACATGGTTTATTTTCCTAGATAATATAATAGTGACAATAAAAAATAATGATAAATTAGTCGTCATTTGTAATTTTCAATATTTATATAAGATAATGAATCTATCAAAAATGTATTTATGAGTGATCAATAACATATTCATAGTTAAAAAATTTTAATGGTTGACTATAATTCACTTAAAATGTACAATATACTACTAAGTTTTATAGCTAATTCCTATTATTATAAATTATTTCAAAAAATATTACATTATAGTCTACAGCTTAATTAATTTGGAATAATTTACCTTCAAACTGCACATACACTTGGTTCCAGAAACGATTCTTAATGTTTTCTGATCTCTCACTTAAATTCATTTTGTGATCCCAAATTTGGCGACATGGCTCTATGAATTCTATTAGGCGTGAGTAATCCCTCTTTAGAAATCTCACAAGCCTTTTTCAACCCCTCAAAATCATCATCATTATCCATACATTTTGTATTTTGTAATTCTGTTTTCATAGTGGTAGAAATAGAACGTGTTGATGGTTGGTCTAATTCGAAAAGACCTACCATAACAAATAATATTAAATTAAAATAAAATTGAACATTTTAAACAGGATAAAACATATAAAAAAAAATTACTCGATTTTGAATACAGGCATGCAGTATGATGTTGGTTTTTTAATACAAACTTATTGCAAAATTTACAAACTGATCCCTGTCAGTACAAAATATTATAATTGATAAATAGACATAGGAAAACAAATATTTAAATTGTTCAAGAATACTTTAAATAATAATAATAATAATGATATTTAATTACTTGTAATAAAAAATAGTACAAATAGTAAATACATAAATAATAATATAAAAAACATACTTGAACAAATGAAATCATTTTGTATAATTAGATAATAATAAAAATATAAAATGTATAAATATTATATTATAATAATAATTTTATAACATATTATAATATTACATTAAATTACCAATAAATAATTATATAGTATACTTAGGTAATTATTTTATTTGATAGAAAGTATTTGATAACAATTATATAGGAATTATAAAATTATTTATTATTATCAGGAGGATTGAACCTCGACTGTTACCGCACGACGACAAGTTGAATTTTTAGCCCCATTTTAGGGGCTAAGCCCCCCCAAAAATGTCCATAGCCCTCCCAAACATTTCCTACATTTTGTTTTAAGCTTATTCAATATTACCAAAGTAAGGCTCTATTAGCCCTGTTAGCCCCACCAAATCTTAAACGCTATTTCCGCCTATGTTACCAATATTACATTTTTCTTCAAAACGTGATATTGCCGGAAATAATGCGTTTTGCATCAGCAGAAATAGGAATAATTTTAAAATGTGATATTGCCATTACCTTTTCAAAACCTGCAATAACACGTTTTGGTCTGACGAAAAAATTTTAAATCATTAAAAACAATGTTTACAATTTAGTAGATTTATTTTGACACTGTCAATCGTTTACTTTTTATTTTTTACATATAAATAAACTTATTCTGAGTGTTTATTTGTCAGAATATGTGTTACAGTTTTCCTTGATTTGTGAACATTTTGGTTTTTGGCAATGCCACATTTTGCATTTCCACCATTCAATTATAACTGGTATCATTTCATATATTTATTAAAAATATTTTTAGTATTCGGAATACTTTTATAGTATTTAAAATACTTTATTCGGAGTATTCGAATACATATTCCGAATACTATTTTTCATAAGTATTCGAGTATTTATTCCAAATACTTTTCAAATGTATTTTGCCCAAGACTGGTAAATTATGTATATATTGTATAGTAATGTACATTATTCTTCATAATATATTGGTATAGGTATCTGGTATATATAGGTATATTAATACAGTGGTCGCCGCTTATAATGATCACATCCGGCCGAGAGTATTTTGATCACTTTAACCGGAAATCACTATAAGCGGCGACTCAAAAAATATCGAAAAATTAACTTTAAATACATATTTTATTTTGTACAAAACATTAAAACGACTGTGCAAAATATCAAATTATATTTCGTCATCAAAGGCGCAAATAGCGTTTGAGATTTGGAGGGGCTAATAGGGCTAATAAGGCTAATGGAGCCTTACTTTAATAATATTGAATAAGCTTAAAACAAAATGTAGGAAATGTTTGGGAAGGCTATGGACATTTTTGGCCCTAAAGCCCCCCCCCCCCCTATTTGCGCCTATGTTCGTCGTCATTCATTACTTGAAAAACTGGTAAGTCCTTATCCAGCCACTCATTTAAGGTTAAATTCAAACATATACGATATTACGATATGAAGTACACTCATTACGTGGGTCACAATGTATTAGATGAGATTAGGACGGGCCGTTCGTAATCGTTTTTCCTTCTTTGTGTACATAAAAATAGGTAATTTTATTAAAAATTTAGTATTTCTGACATGATTATTTCTGATCACTATAACCGAAAACCTGATCACAGTACGCGGCGAAAAATGCACTGAAGACGGCTGTTTGTTCCGTTCCTGACATTTTTGATCACTAAAAGCGGCTGATTCTTATAACCAGTGAACACAATAAGCGGCGACCACTGTATAAGTATAGTAATCTACAGTAGAAATAAAGTTTATATCACAACACATCACATCTGCAGTGTTATTACTTATTAATTAGGTATACAACTTGTGCATCATGTCTGAATCATAATATTATCTTGTTTTAAACAATAGTGATTAATAATGATTAGCATGGACAACGTCCGTATATACGTATTTACCTCGAGCCAGTAACAATTATTCCACTCGCCCAAACGGACTATTAATTTTTTGGTAAAAATTATTTCCTTTAGTCCAGTCAATGAATGACCCAAAATTAGGTGTAGAGTGCGTGAGCAGGTAACTTAGCGAAACTTCAGAAACTTGTTCGGGGGGCTTAGGGTGTTAACATATTATCTAATACTTTTATCTATACTAAAAGTCCTGACACCTAGGTGGTGAGCCGGAGGGGGGAGGGGGGGGGTAAAGTTTTTTTTTTTGGGTTTTTCGCTTATATCTCGAAAACGGTGCATCGGAGGAAAATTTTTTCAAATAATAAAATAAAGCTCATGTAATTATCTAAAACTTTTATATCTTATGTTTTTTTCGAATTCACAACCGTTTTCGAACTACACCTTCGAAAAAAGTAGAATATTACAAAAAAAAACATTTTACCTCACTATATTCATAAAACAATCCATCATATTGTCTACCATATTCGTTTTTTTCATTTTTTACTTTGCCACCCCCCTCCTTGGATGACCTTCCCTCAAAAAACATCAAGATTAGGGCCATTGTGTTTATTAAAAAATTAATTTATGCATAAATTGAGTTTTTATTTTTTTTTCAATTTATCCTTGCAATAAAAATGTTATACAACATATTATTTTACATATTCTACTTATATACTGAGAAAGTCAGCCGACATAAATTTGACATGGGACAAACCAATACCTGTGAAATAGGAAGACTTTTTGTCCATTCCCACCAACAAAACTAACTTTATCTCATTACTAGAGACAAAGCTGCAGGAGAAAGGGATACATACTCTTCAGGCTACTGACAATACTGACGTCCTAATCGTGAAGACTGCTGTTGAACAATCGACTCACGATTCTGTGGCTGTCGTTCGTGAGGATGTAGACCTTGCTGTCCTGTTGATTGCTTCCACTCCTCCAACTCGAGATATCATAATGCTGAAACCCGGACGAGGGGAAATCAAAACAATGGCACTGTCCACCCAAGAGATGCAGAACCGTGGATTTGAACACATCCTGTTCCTTCATTCATTTACTGGATGCGACACAACTTCTGATACTATCAGGAGAAGCAAGGTGGGCTTCTTAAAATTATACTTTGAGTCAGAAATAATAAAACAAGCAGCAATGACCTTTTATAACCCCTCCTCTACTTACGACCAGGTCGAAATGACTGGGAAGATGTGCTTCTTGAAATGGTATACCTAAGGTGCCAAAAAGACAAACCTCCCTTAACCAGTACCGCTTCCAGTCGTTTACGAGGTCAGTGGCAAATATGAAGCCTGAAATCAGCTCCCTACCACCAACAGAGAATTTTTTTTTTAAGTTTGCACAATTTTATATTATTTTTAATCGATTTTCTGGATCCTACGCAAACATAACGCAAACAATGCATTTTATTCATATTCTTCTAAACTTAAACGTAGAAAATAAACGGCTGACATTTTCCATTTTTTTTTTTTTTAGCGAACCTAGTTTAATATCAACAAATGGCTATTTTGATTTTTAAAATATCAAATAGTAAATTTTTAAATTTTTAAATTTTACATGAAAAATGTAAAAAAAAAAAATAAAAAAATATTATAAATGTAGCGCAGACGACAATTGACCATGAAAATATTTTTAACTTTATGAAATTAATAATTCTATTTATACTTATTTTGTTTGGTCTTATTGATATTTAATATTCTAAAAAAGTTTTAATAAATGATAAACTGAAATTATGAAATTTAATAAAACCTGTTATTGTATCTAAATAAATATTGTAATATATTTAATCAACAACTTTGTGATTCAAATATACCATGTTGTATGTACTAAATAAATGTACCTACATTTAAACTTGATTCTCTGTAAGTACATACAAAAATATTACACGGTTTTAATTTTTAATTTTCGATTAGTACCTATGCATTTTAATGTTTTAAACAAAAATAGGTGCCCTGTCAAAGTATTGGAACACACTTGTTTTCCAAGCTCGACAGGAAATTTAAATCTGATTATATCGATTATTACAATAATTATAAAACAATACTATCATAGGTACTCACCATATGGTTTATTTCGATGACCGACGACGTGTTCACTGTTCAGACGATCGCAGAAAAATAAAATTAAAAATAATATGATACTATATCATAATAAAAAACACGAAATAAAATATCAGCTAACGTTGTGTATATAATACTATTTTGTAACAAGTTATTATTAGAAATTAAATTAGCGATTAGCGGTGCCCTAGCAAGCATATAATATTATATAGACATACGGGTAACGGAATTACAAATCGAACACTCGAACATTTCCAAATATTTACTATTATATCTATATTTATTACTAGCCAACAATATTATAGTCTATCATTAAGTTTATAATCGCTATTAATATTTTTAGAAGTTGGATGGAAATTATGATTTTATGAACAAATGGTGATATTATAGTTTAAATTTATATAAGTAGAATATGTAAAATAATATGTTGTATAACATTTTTATTGCAAGGATAAATTGAAAAAAAATTAAAAACTCAATTATATTAATTTTTAATAAACACAATGGCTCTAATCTTGATGTTTTTTGAGGGAGGGTCATCCAAGGAGGGGGGTGGAAAAGTAAAAAATGAAAAAAACGAATATGGTAGACAATATGATGGATTGTTTTATGAATATAGTGTGGTAAAATGGTTTTTTTTGTAATATTCTACTTTTTTCGAAGGTGTAGCTCGAAAACAGTTGTGAATTCGAAAAAAACATAAGATATAAAAGTTTTAGATAATTACATGAGCTTTATTTTATTATTTAAAAAATTTTCCTCCTATGCACCGTTTTCGAGATATAAGCGAAAAACCCAAAAAGTAAAACTTTACCCCCCCTCCCCCCTCCGGCTCGCAACCTAGGTGTCAGGACTTTTAGTATGTTAACACCCTAAGCCCCCCGAACAAGTTTCTGAAGTTTCGCTAAGTTACCTGCTCACGCACTCTACACCTAAATACATATATAAATATATAAATACAATAAATACAACATACATAAATATAAATAAATACATATATATAAATATATAAATACTATAAATACAACAAAAGTTATTTGCTTCTAAATATTTGGTTTGTTTTAGATTCTGGGCGGAGCGATGAATGATGTGTGTTTTTTAATTTTTTTAAATATCCTGGATAAAATATCAATGCATCTACAACATAGGTTACGTACATTCAAAATTTAAAACCAGTCATCGGGAAGTATTTTTATTTCTAAATTTCCCATTGTATTGAAATAAATTACTTAGGTACTTGTTTATAACAATAATTGTACGATTATTGTTTTATAAAAAAAAAAAAACATTCACCAAATGATGAATATGACTTGTTTATAGACTAGGTGAACAATATGCACAGCACGATATCATGGTCGTTGTCATAAACGAATCGTTGACGAATAATTAAAAGAAACAAATTTAAAATATCGTGTACGAATATTCAAAGTAAATATATCTATACCTATTTACGTATATTCCGATAGTCGTCTCTCGACCCAGGCAAATTAGTGTTGATCGCTGAATGTACCTACAAAAGTTTTTGGGGAACTTTATCGTGATTTGATTCGGTTCGTGTTTGCGAACTGAAAACCATATAATGATAATCTCAAATCGCGCTGAGCAATGAAGCGGTAATAAGGGCATAAGGCTAGCGGCTAGCCCATATCATATTGTTTATTAACGAGTACTTATTTAGCTAATACCACATAATATAATATAAACCAGTATCTACCAGTCGAAAGAATATAATAAGCATTTTAGATTCTGAGCGGAGCTAAGAATGTATTGATTTTACAATGATTTTTTTTTTTTATCATTTTTTTTGCGTCTGTCATCACCTTTTAGGACAGTAAAAACGCTTAGATTTTCTTCAACAGTATCTTTTCTGATAGGAAAGAGAATCTAGTTGGTACTTTGAGGGGTCAAAAGTAAAGTGGTATCCAAAAGCGCCGTGAAAAACAAAAGAAAAATTAAGGAAAAACGGGAATTTTTACGCAAAATATGTTTTCGGGAAAATCGATTTTAGTTTTTGGTGCAACTTATTAACAAAATATGACAGTAGATACATGAAATTTTTACTGAGTGTTTATATTAGCATTTTCTATTTACCATGCCTTTTTCAAAATAATTTGACTTATTTTGAACTGTTTAGGGACATTTTCAGTTTCCAATTTTTTTAGTTATTTATTCTATAAATATCAATAAAATTTTAATAGTTGGGTACAAAAGCATGAAAATGTAATAGAAGGCTCCAAACATATTGTTCTAAGGCCGGTGAAAAATATTAAAAATCCAGGGTCACAATTTTTTTTATAAGCATCTAAAGTTTAAATATTGACAAAATACGTAAAAATTACAAACATTTCCAAATTATTTTTAGTTAGAAATTCATAAAAAATTTTCTTTTTAAATCCAAGATTTGAAAATGTAATGCAAGATTCCTCATAAGTTTGTCTACCTTTATCGAAAAAAAACGTCTACAAGAAAGGCAAATTAAATTTTTATGACCGTTTTAAATTCATATTTTTACAAAATTTGATATTCACTCAATTTCTCATGTAACGATTTCCTTATTTTGTTGTAATTAAAATACGAATGACTGTAGATACTTGAAAATTTCCCTGAATGTTTATATTTTTATTTTCTATATACATGATACAATTTTGAAAATAATTTGACTCTTTTTGAGGTGTTTACGGACATTGTGAGTTTTCAATTTTTTTAGTTTATTTTTCTATGAATATCAATAATATTGTTGGATAAAAAAGCGTGAAAATTTAATGTAAGGCTCCTGATATAATGTTACAATAGTAGTTGAAAAATATTTAAAATGCATATGCGCAATTTTTTTTATAAGTATTTAAAGTTCAAATTTTGACAAAATTTATCAATTTAAAATGTAATAATTATTTTGTAATTAAAATGTTCAACTTTTATAGCTAAGGATTGAAAATTTAAAATAAGGTTCCGTAAATATGTAAATAGGTTATATATAAATTTCTACCAACCTTAATATCATCATAGTAATCTGACTGACCGTTTTCATTCAGAACCGTTTGTCTTATACAATGATATTATATCATTGAATTCAAATTTAATACTATCCATTTTAGTGACCCAATTGTAACCTACTGTACAGAAGAGTTACATCCACTTACCCACCTTTTTAAAATTGTATTAAATTAATTCCTATGACAAATACTTTAAGAGAATGATTTACACGCACACGTGTTGTCTCGTCTTACAATTATTAATGTAAAACATAGCCAAAACTGTATTACGCAGGAAAGAGCCGATAAGGCTACATAATTAAGAAACGACATTTTCTTTATATAAAAAGGAGAACTTAGGCTGTGAAATGTCGTTTTTATTTTGACGATATCGGAACTACGTAAAAAGTTATTCAAGTTTGAAAAACACACAAATAATGGATTTTGAAACAATTATAACTTTTTTCGTATTACTGTATAATGTGTTATGTGTTATGACTAACTATCAATAAATAATTGATTAAAGATAAATATTTATCAATAAACGAAAACTAATAATGAATATTTTGTAGTTATAGGTACCTACCGTATAATCTATATATATAAGAATCTAACTTGACTTTGGAGACGAAGGAAACCGGTTTGTTTGTTTGTTTATTTATTATAATTAATTATTTATTTATTTGTTTGCACTTGCATTTTTCCATTTGAAATATATATTATTCATTGAATAAATAATTAATTGTTACATTTTTTTCTACCTTATCTCTATTATATAATAAAAAGAATAAAATATACCACTCTAGTGGTTAAATTCAAAATGTAGGATATATAATTTTCAGAAATTAGCAATAACAATAACTACAATATGTAATTATATTATATTATTTGTATAGCCAAAAAATAGTCATATGTTTTTAAATTAAATTATAGATAAATAATTTCTTCCGGGGGAAGGTCAGGCAGCTAGTATAGTATAATATAGCATGCATTCGTAGAGCCATATGGTTCTTAACAATATGTTATGATGTTGAGTTGATTTATGAGTTTGTAACTTAAGAGTTAAAAGGCAATGTTTAAATTTGTTATATAATATATTATAGATTTGTTAAACAACTTATTAATTATATGTCAATATGATGCATATTATTTTTTTTGTTACATACACTAAACCAACTTTTAAAACTGGTTACTTGGAAGTTGACGACTATAAACTTTTAGATATAATAAACATTTTATTTTTCATGGAAACGAAATATAAATATAATATAATATACATTTTAGATCTTATGACTATATAGCATAAAAATTTGAAAAATGTTTGATTCATTTTGAGTTATTTACGGAAATTTTCGAATTTTAATTGTTTTGTTTTTTTTTTCTAGAAATATCAATAAAATTTCACTTGTTGTGCCAAAAAACGTGAAAATTTAATACAGGGCTCCTGATATATTGTGACAATAGCTGTAGAAAAATATTTAAAATACATTGGCACAATTTTTTTTAATAAATAAAGTTCGAGTTTTGACAAAATAATAATTATTTTGTATTTAAAAATGTATAAAATGTTCAACTTTTATAGCTAACGATTGAAAATTTAAAACAAGGTTCCACGGAAATAGGTTGTATACAAATTACTTTATTCACAATTATATCATCAATTAATATAGGTACCTACTTACTAAGATCATAGACTGACTGACCGTCTTCGCTCAGAATCGTTTTTCTTATAGGTACAATGATAATACCTATATATCATTGAATTAAAATTTAACGACATCCATTACAGTGACCCACCTGTAACCTACTGTACATCAGAGCGACACATACTTGCCCACATTTTTTTAAAAATATTATAATGTTATCTTTGTAATTGGAGAGAGAATATACAATTATACATAAGATACATATATTAAAGTTTAGTTGAATGTAATTTTTTGAATTGGTTAAAGATAACTATGTTTGGTGTTTAATGTATATAATATTTGAAAATTCCAAGGTTCTTATGGCAAAAATAGTCATGAGGTAATATGATGTCATGGCATTTATTTAGTAAAATTGAGAGGATCCTAATTTTATTTTCTAACATTTTTAATAAACTATTCAGTAGTGAGTAGATGGGATGTTATATTAATGATTATTGTTGAGGGTGAGTGGTTAATTCTTATGTTTCGCTACACCTATATTTTTAAAGATAACTACCAATGTTCAAACTGCAGGTACAGTTTTAAACAAAAAAAAATAAATAAATAAATATGAACAAATGCCAAAAAAGATAAGTTAAGAAATAACAAAAGAATCTGAATTCAAATGTTTCTTACAAAATAATGATTTTTATACAAAATACTACTGTGATTTATTTAAAATAATATTCCCTAATTATTAAAAACTGATTTTGTAAAAATAATATTATTACTATAAATATTTTTGAATTAAATATAATTTAATTTGTTTGAAAATCTACCAAGGTACGTGTTTTACACATATTTCAAAGATTTTTAACTGAAATTTCTGGTTTTATGAAATAGATATTGGCTGTAGAAAAAAAGTATAAAACTTTTTCCATCGGTTGAACGCATAGTTATTATGGGTTATTGCGTACCTATACGTTTAAAACGTGAATACTTGTATGAATGTACAATGGATAATCGTTCGCAAAAACAATGACAAACTTAATTTAAATAATGTGTATACTATTATTTATTTGTGCACAGAACTAAAATGTATCACACTGTTAGATATTTCAAAAGTAAAGTAAGTCATCTACCTACCAATGTCGGTATATTTTATAAAACTTAATTAAATATCATTTTTTCTGTACGAAAACATAACTATTGTATTTTAATAGTTCACGTGATATAATATTATATCCTGCACAATATGCAATACTAGTAATATAGTATAATAATTAAACATAGTTAATTGCAATATTATTCGAGAGAATATTGTACTATGATTATTGATTATGATACATTATTATAAAAACGTTTCCGTACCTACCTCATTAATATTGTTACACTAACCTTCAAACGAATCAAAATTGATACTTATATTTTGTAGTGACTTCCAAGATTGTTATCGTCGTCGTCGACCTACCTAACTTCATGATAATATTGCAAAGGTAGATTTTTACCCCATCGAGCGTTTTCCGCTCACATATTTTATTCGAATTGCGTATTTTTCTTATGTTCTAGGCACATGCACAAGATGACAACCATGCTCACTGGCCATATTGTTCTTTAATAATCCTACAATTAATTTTAATTTCGTATTCTCATAATCTAACCCACCTATTTAAACTATTCTTATCCTTGTCATTTTTTACAATAACATTAGATGTTTCATTCTATCGTGACATAAACGTACTTTTTTCCAACCGAAAGTCACAATTGTTCGTTGTAAAACGTTTATCAGACGACGTTTATCAGACTATTTTGAAAAAATCGATGCTTCTAAATCGAAATTCGACTAGTTTTTTTTTTTGTTATTAAACATTGTTTACTAATTTTAATATATTTAATATTATTTACCTATGGGGCTTTATAACGTTAATGATTTAAATAATATAGTTATTAATATAATTAGTCTATCAATATTTTATATCTCGTAAATATTATCTATCTGAGTATAATAATTTATAATTGATATAATTAATTAGATATTAGATTATTATATTATATTTTTGTAAAACTATTTGTAACGAATATAATTTTCCTTGGTATATTATACATTTTAATAACGCAGAAACTACTGGCTCGAATTTTGTTTGCATCACATTCTTCAAAACAAAAAAACATCTGCTCAACAGCGTACAAACGGGATGTAACAGATAGAACTGACTTTTGGAATAACTTTTATTCTAATCAATATTGAAATTTTTTTTTTATGTTAATCAATTTTGATTTAAATTCGTTTGTAAAGTATTTCTGTTACACCTTGTATTTTACAATAACAAGGTTGGTTCTCATTTGAAAAAAATGGTTTTCATCGCTACAGTATTTTTCTTAAATGTTATAAAAAAAAATCTATATTATTGAAAATATGGCGTTTGAGTGTGTAGTGTGTACACTTAAGAATTACAAAAATTTGAACTCAAATACATTTTAAATTTTAAAAAAAATCATCGAGCTTGTTCGGAGAATCCCCTAGCTGTTTATACTATACATAAGTATTATCGTGATTTGCTGGTTAGCGCAACTGCTTTGCTTTTTAACTACCATGGAGAAAAAATATGTTATCCGATGAACTGTTCAAACAGCACACATCATTGTAAAAGCCAATAAATTCACCTGCACTTTACTCAGAATCCAAAAGGGTGGAAAAGTTTTAAAAGTAGTACCCACTTAAAAACTCGAGTTAGTTTCCCGTCAGCACAACAACTACTTTGTGTACAATATATATTAAACATATTTATTATATTATTTCTTTAAATAAAACGATATACATAATATTACGTAACTTCTTATCATCAACTTTTTCATACGGTACCTATATACGTCTTGTGTTAGCAAGTAATAATGATTCAGCCTGTTCAGCAGTACTAATAATAAATAATATATACATACTAGCGTATGCTAGTGCGAGTTAAACACATTTTGTTTCCGAAAAAAAAAATAACAAATCATGTATAAAAAACATAATATGAACCATGTATAAAAACAGTCTTCATCGTTTTAAATGAAATGAATCATTCAGCAGTAGGTATAGGAAAAATGTATAATATCGATTAAAAAATTGACCCGATTAAATAGAAAACGTCTTGTACGCGTCGATCTAAAACCATGTGAGTTCACATGGTGTGTTTATATTATATTTATTATCGTTTAAAACAATCTTAACACGCCAAAGAACTTAGGTATATAGTACGCATACATAATATTATTATAATTCGCTGGACCTGCGTAAACGTATCTTAATATTTATTAACGTACTGACAACGTGTGTATGCGTATTATAGCGAGTTAAGATCGATAATAATATTATAATATTGGATTTCAGGACACAGGTGGTCGACTTGACGGGATTTTTATTACCTAACCTATGGTTTTCTTTTTATTTCTAATCCGTATAAAGCCCATATTTTAGTATAATATTATTATCATCTTCCGCACCGCGTTCTGAAACATAAAGACGTATGCTCGAAAAGAAGACAAACTAGTATAGTAGGTACCTCCTATGAATCTGACTAATATGAGATATATTGTTTTAAACATAAATATGTTTGTGGGCTGAATATTAAGATTTTTTTGTTTCTGACCGACTTTTCTTGAGGTTTTCGTTGTCATGGTTACTTATTTAACAAAACATAATAATGATTTAAAGATTTTCCTTGGAGAGTTATAGCGAATAATAAGCGGTTTTAATGGCCGTAATATCAAATATAAACTCTGGTTTGCTTAAGAGGATGTCAGCGCACTATTTGTTTTCTCTCTCTGGCCCACGCGCAACATAGACCAAACGCATTAACGTAGAATCATTTTTTCTATGTTTTTAAGTAATGTTAGAGTAAAATCATCCATTACAAAAAAGATAGACAATAATGTTTAATATTTTTGAGGGAATGACAAATTGATTTTATATTTTATTGTTATTTGATTTTGTATTCGACTTTCAAAATAAACAGAAAAAATGTTGTAAATTTAAATTATGTTTAAATTGTTTTGAGACAATATTTAGACAAATCGATATATCATTCCTTCAAAAATATTATTCTCTATATTTTTTGTAATTAGTGATTTTAATCTAAGATAACTTAAAAACATAGAAAAACGATTCTGCGTAAATGCGTTTCGTCAATGTTACACGTGGGCCAGATAGAGAAAACAAATAGTGCGCTGACATCATCTTAATGTCCTGTCGTTATAATATTGTTACAATAATATTTATATATATAATATTTAAACAGTTTATTTCCCATACGTTTAGCCACCACTCTACCCTGCACTTATTATACATATACTCCTCAGAAAACACATTTTTGCAATATTTGTGTAAATTGTATTATCTATAATACATTGATATCTGATACACACTAAATTTTCGCATATAATCATTATTTTAATAGTCCAGTTTCCGTTAATATCAATTCAATGTTTGTGACGTTTATATTTATAGGAATCTATGTCTAAAACATCACTAGATGCCAATTTATTTAAATATTATATTTTTTTCTTAAATTGTGTAATGTATTAAATATTAATTATGCTTATTTGGTGAGCTAATCAGAACGATTGGTGTGTAGATACGTTACGACTTGACTATTTTGACCACAATACGTACTTACACATAACTCAAAATAAAAATAATGTTTGAGTCCACGAGAAGGAATAGATAATATATGTTTACGTTTTTAGTTTTTTTAATACAAATTTATTTAAACATTTTTGTGAATTTTGCACATGTTGTCAATATTTTAACTTAAAATGTTTATAAAATAGATTTTCAATATTTTTCATCTGTTTTTGAAACAATATATTAGGAGCTGTTTATTAAGTATTAAATTTACAAGCTTTTTTGCCCAACAAATAATATTTTATTGGTATTTGTAGAACGAAAAACTAAAAAAAATTGGAAACTGAAAATATCCGTTAACTGCTCAAAATAAGTCAAAATATTTTTAAAATATTATGATGTGTAGAAAATTCTAATATAAACATTCAGTCAAAATTTCAAATACGTATCTACGGTCACTTGTTTTAAAGTTATCCCAAAACCCAAAATCGATTTTGTCGAAAACCGATTTTGCGTAGAATTCCCGTTTTTCCTTAATTTTTCTTTAAATTTGTTTTTCACGGCACTTTTGAAAACTATTTGGAATTTTTTACTTTTGACTAAACGGCCACAGGCTGCACTGCGTACGCTAGGGTCCTTTCTTTAACCCGGCTAGTATGAGGATTATTCGTGTTTTTACGTTTATTGGAAAATATATGCATATTTTTGAACCAAAACCCCTTTTTAGATTTTATAGCTTGTACGATTACTCACTTATACATGTGCATATTATGTGTATGTTTCATAAACATTCAACATTCTTAAAAAACTAATTTGAGTGTAACGTTACATACCTCGGTATAAAACGATCGTTCAAGAAGACATATTGTGTATGGAGTATCGAATAGTATCGGGCTTAGACTTTTTGTAAACACAGATAGGTATATAGGTATAAAATATACAAAATATAGGCAAATTATGAATCCGGGTCAGAATATCCACTGACAAAATATACAATTAATTTATCCGTTTATAAATGAAATAAGTTCATTACACTTTACTTTCTAATAAAATTAGGTAGCTCAAATATCAAATTATCTATATATATAAGAATCTAACTTGATTTTGGAGACGAAGGAAACCGGTTTGTTTGTTTATTTATTATTGTTATTATTATTATTATTATTAATTATTTATTTGTTTGCACTTGCATTTCTCCATTTGAAATATATATTATTCATTGAACAAATAATGTATTGTTACATAATTCAAATTTACCACTCCAGTAGTTGAATTCAAAATGTAGGATAAATAATTTTCAGAAACTAGCAATAACAATAACTACAATATGTAATTATAATATTATATTATTTGTATAGCCAAAAAATAGTCATATGTTTTTAAATTAAATTATAAAAAAATAATTTCTTCCGAAGGAAGATCGGGCAGCTAGTGATATAATATGTATATATTTTAAAATTAAATATTAACAATAACTAACTTATAAAATGTTCCTCATTAGTTCAAAATTGGTTAAAATATAAAAACTGATAAGGTATACCAACCAAAACATCATCAAAATGTTTTAAGTAGCGTAGACATTTTTGTATTTGAAATAAACGTTAACGATAGTTGACACATAATGCAATAATATAATTATTTAAAACAATATTTTGTTGTTAGTTGTTACTACTTTTATTTGAGTTACGTGGTCTGTAATTATTAGGCTAATCCGTGAAGCAGGATCCGTGACCGCCCTGAGACCCTTTTTGGAATCTCACCAGTTTACTCCTTAACACCATGGGATTTTTCATAGGCTTACTTGGAAACATTTTTGACGATTTAAACAAAAATTAATATAAAAAAACTAATAATTAAATCTGCAAGCTTGTTATATCATCATAAAGTACAACCCTTGTAAACTTGGCAGCGCAAAATTAGCAGGCATCGATCCAATCAATCCAACAAATTTGTTGGTGGATTGTTGAACATTGTGGGACAACTTACAACATTTGTTGGACATTATTTTCACCGGAATAAAAATGTCTAGTGTTGCTGCCAAGTTCACAAAATAAATTCCATCAAAATTTGAAAGTGAAATGAATGTAACGCATAAATTACGTGAACACGCAAAATACGCAACTTTTTTTTTATGATTCTACAGTAGAAATGTTGATAAGAATTATGTAATAGTGTTTACTGAAAAGATACTTAACAACTTAACAAAATTCCACGACAGAAAGAAGTATCATATTAAATCTGACTAGAAAATACTGACTATTATGACTAAACGAGCTCTCGTTGAAAATCTATTTCAGTGAGACCCCGAACGGGGACTCAATAATTGTCCATCCTAGTAATATTTTTAAGGACCCAAATAGAGTCTCAAAATCGATTTTAAGTAGCTTGAAAAAAACCCGTGGCGGTCAACCTGGTAGATAAGAAAATTATAGAATAAAATACGTACCACAATACCGCGATCTTACCTATTGTTAATGGTAAATTAGGAAAAAAGAAATTAGGATTGTATTAATGTAACCATATAGAAACGATGACTGTGCATTCAATAATTTACATTAATAATATTACAATAATAATTAATATTATTTATTATTATATAAAAAAGTACAATACATGTATAATACATTATTGTAGGTTTGTATACATTATACAAATACGATTAACTACAATTAAAGCTACCTATTACTTAAAACAAAAAAAATTTTAAAAAATAAGTATAAAATAAAATATAATTAATAATTAATAATAATGGCTAAAAATTCCGACATAAAATGATACAATTTGTAAAAGACATTTGATTACTGATTCTTTTGTTATTTCTAAACACATATTTTATTTCATTTTTTTGTTAAAATTGTACCAGTTTGGATATTAAACAATTAAACAATTGCTTTTGAATTTGATTCAAGTATAGTTCAGTTGATCTAAAATATACATCAATAATTTATTATATTTATGAAAATATTTGATTATATTAGACAATAGGCAAAATAATGATTTCATATTAAATAATAAAATAATATTATTAAATAGTACACGCCAGGTAACAGAGGTTTGTTTTGTCTTCCTCGGATGATTTGATGTCGACAGGGCAGATCAACTATGAAAGAAAAAAGACAGACGAGTTTTCTCAGTGGGGCCTAGTATTTCATATGTATATGAAAATTAAATTAAATAAAAATAGATATAATTTGTTAAAATACAGAAAAGCGTATACGTATTACAAGAAACGTACAATCGAAGACTTTGGAAGGCCAAAACTTCAAAACTAAGTGTGAGCGACAAATTCGAATTGCACTATCGTTCTTAACTCGATGAGTTACGTATGTTTCGATAAAAAAAACTCAAAATGGCGAGAGGGAACTAAACTGTATTTATACCAAAATTTTAATTTGAAATTTTCAACTTTTTGATAAAGAACTTTGAAACAGACGGCAGTGGCGTAAATTGGGCTGAATTGTTAGGGTTGCAATAAGTTTTTAGGTTGGACAGACTTTTAGGGGGCTTAGCCCCCACAACCCACTTCCCCCCTAAAATGTTTTATTTTATTCTATATTTCACATAACAAGTACATAAATTCAACAAAACTATTTTAACCTTAAATGCTTAAACACATATTGCCATATTGTATCTATTGGTAATTGGTATATATTATGAATATGCACTGTAATTAATAGGGTAATAATTAGGTACTTACCGACTACCTTCAATAAAATATGTATAATTTTCTTAAAGAATACACGAATACATAAAATACAACGATTCTTTTATTTAATAAAATTTATATAACAGCTGCCATTTAGATTTTTATTGTATGTACTACCTATTTATATTTGTATTTGTATGTTTAAATACACGTCTATCACTTTTATATTACACAAATTAACCAAAACATCAACTATTATTTATTTAACGTAGGTAACTAGTTACAAAATTTTCACTTTGAATTAAGGTAGAAGTATTTATCAAAATATCCTGAAATATTTAATGATATTTAATTAATATAAATATAATTTCAATAAATTGTATATGAATACTAAATATATGATATGAAATTATTAAAATTATTCACTATATTTAGGTACCATATTTAATCTTTTTCCTGGGGAATGAAGGTTTTCTTCAGATAAGCTAACATTTTTCTCATCATTTGTATTAGTATTTTTCTAATAAGCAGGTACAAGAATTAGTACCAAAATAATACAAAAAATATATACCAAAATAAATTTAATTTGCTCAATAATATAATATTACCTTAATAATTAATTTAAAAATTAACCTACAGATAAAATATAAATTGTTTTATTTGTCAAAATTGTAGTTTTAATATAATATAAATCAGTAATATATTTGAAGAGCTATTTTAAACTTAATGCATACTAAATATGTGTATTAAACAAGTATACGAATTTAAAGAAAAAATACACACTTACTTT
Source organism: Acyrthosiphon pisum (assembly GCF_005508785.2). Classification (NCBI taxonomy): domain Eukaryota; kingdom Metazoa; phylum Arthropoda; class Insecta; order Hemiptera; family Aphididae; genus Acyrthosiphon; species Acyrthosiphon pisum. The sequence continues at coordinate 7,170 of NW_021770405.1, read as the reverse complement.
CGACTTTTCGATATTTTTACAAAAAATGTATCCATTTTAGTTTGTTAAGTTGTAAAGTTGTCGAAACACTTTTAATTTTGAATCGTTTACGGATAAAAAATAAATACAAGTGTCAAAAATAAATGCATGTATAAAACAAAGAATAATAATTTTAAGCTATGAAACATATTTTCACTATCAGCTGCCATTGAGACTCGAGTCAGCTGATCACAATAAATTATAAATATCCATATTGGTATAATAATACAAAATGGTTAATAACAAAACTAAAAATAAATGTGGAAATTATATAATATTATAATAATTCCAGTGCTTCAAAACAAAGTTAAAAATTGGTTCTCAAAATATAAATTAGTTAATTTATTATTATATTGATATATGAATTTTTCGAAAACTGAAATCGTGATTTTTGGAGTCACAAAAAGATACTCTTGCGACCCTATGATATTTTCAGAGGTCGCAAGTACGCCACTGACAGACGGTAACAATTTAGTTTTTCTCTTTTGCTTTTCGTTTACTCGCTCCCCTTTCAAATCTGTTTTTTGGAGAATTTATCATTAGATATGATTTTCAAATTCAAGTTGCTTACTAACATTGAAAACTATAACAATATAAAACTTAAAACAATATATTTTTCTTTCTATAAAAAGAATAAATATATTTATATACATATTTTATTAGTTTACATCATTATTAATATACCTATTACCTATTACTTTTCAACAAATAGAATGAAACTCCGCTAGCAGATTAGTGTTATTTATACTTTCATATACCCATCTGTTTTACTATTGCTCGTTGGTTTTACCAACTAACTCAAAATAATTTGTACATTTGCGTAAAAGTTTTTTTTGTGTCAGTATTAATAATGTCATTACAAATAACCTTTTGTTAAGTGTTCAAGTCCTAGATATTTACATTTGCATAATTCTGTGGTTTAGAAAAATTATGCAAACATTTGAACATTAAATGCTTACAAGCATGAATATTGCATATATATTATGTATATTAAATTTTTTTAAATACTAGTACCTAGCTAAAATAACAACTTATGAGGAACTTTTTGTATTAATATTTCATACTTTTCATGCTTTTTCACCCATTAGTGAAATTTGACTGGGAGTTAAAATATACAATAATAAAAAAAAAAATATTTGAATACCTTATCACTCTAATACTTTACAACGGTTAACAAATGTATAGGCTATAAGTTCAATCTATGTTATATTGTGTATTGGAAGAACTGCTATAATTCACAAAAAAAAATATTAATAATAACAGGATGATCAGATTTAGTCAAAAATTTAAAATAGGAAACAAAAAAAAGTATCTTCCATATTTACTTATTTCAACACGTGATTACCATGACTACCTATATTATAGGAAACATTTTATGTAATGATTTAATATGATTTTACGAAATAACTATGCCAATTTATATATATTACAATGTTTATTTTATATTTTATAACAATACATTGTCAAATATATTTCATACTATTATGCTAATCAAAACATACAAATTAAAAATTTAATTTATGGTTTACGTTTTGTACAAAGCTTAATAGGGATTTATGTAATCAAAAATGTGATACAGTTTTAGAAGAAAAATAATAATATTAACAGCTCAACATACCTATCATATTTAATGATACATATCATAATATAAAAGCTTGGATAGAATTAAAACTAACAATGCACAAAACAATTTTTCGACTACATTTCAAGTATTTTATAATTATAAGCATGCAAATAAATATTTTGGAGTAGCAACTTAAAAAATATTATGAAACTAGCTACCTAGTTACCAACACATCAAGACATTTTAATTCATCGAAAAACAAAAATTATACCAATTTTATGCATTGTAAACCAAACATTTATAGTAGGTATATAATTTGGTGGATATACCATGCAATGTTTATTATTATAACAACAATTGTATATGAAATATGTTTATATCTAATCTAAAAACTTAAATTGAATTAAATAAAAAATTTTGAAATTTCAAGTTATGAATATGTACACAATAATTAAAACCGTTTATTTTATGTTTATACAAATCCAATTTCAGAGTTATAATTTTATTTTATCCAATACTCGTGGATTTGATAAGCATATATTATTATTATAAAATTAAGAAATGATGTAGGTAGGTACATTAAATACAGTGAATTTGAGTATTTGCCTAATTTATGAGTGTAAATACATACATTTTATTTTTTGAAATTTTTTATAGAAAAACTACAATATTAACTGTCGGAATTAAATCAATTTATAAATTATTATTTGTTCACTATAATCTATAAATATTTTTAAGACTATGTTTCCTACAAAATAATAATATATACCTAACAAAGAAAATTATGATTTTTCTTAAAATGTTAATTTAAAAATGTGTACCAATTAAATAATACTATTAAATAGTAACCTATCTTGCACATAATAAATTAAAAGAAACCACCTAATTACACATTTAACATGTGCCACTCAATTTAGTAGAAATTGAAACCTAATCACGAAACTTTTTTTTCTTTAGTACTCTTTTAGATTTTTGAAGTTCTCCTGCTGATTTATCGGTACTGTCTGATTCTAATACGTCTAAATCTAAATTACTATGCTGCAGAGTATAATCGCCAGTAGCTTTAACTCTCTCTAACAGTTTGATCTGATATTCCAAAATAGCATTCTGTCGATTGAGATTATTAATGTCTTGTTGGTGGCTATCATTTTTTTTTTTCATATATTCTATGTATTCAGATGCTTTTTTTAATATCTCTGCACGGGTTGCAGGTTTATCACCACGTAGAACTGGAATCATGTCTTTCAAAATGTCAATGTTGTCTTTGATCTGGTCACGTCTTTTGCGTTCCAATATATTATGTCGTTCGCGTGAATTTTGTGAACTCCCCCCCGCCACATTGTCCGACGCATGGCCATCATCACTCATCGTCTTGAGGCTATGTATTCAATTTACTATTTTGTTGAACTAAATAAAACAAAACATAATTAATTAAAAAAAAATAATAAATTATTATAATATAGCATCTATTGTAAAAGATCAATACTCAATACTTGATTATTTTATGTAAGGAAAGTAAAATATTTCATCATACAAAAAAAAATAATCGATAGGTATAGATAGGTATGGTATACCCACATATTATTATCATACAATTAATATTATTATTTAACTGTGCAAGAAATTTCACAACAAAAATATATCATCATGTTGTTTAACAACTATACATTTTTCTACAAAATAATTTTAGATTCTGAGCGGAGCAATGAATATATTAATTTTACAATGGTGTGTGTTTTTTTAAATATTTTTTTTTGTATCTGTCATCACCTTTCAGAACAGTAAAACAGCGTCAATTTGCTTCAATAATATCTTATTCGAAGGGAAATTGAATCTAGTTGGCGCATTCGAGAGGTCAAAATTATCGACAAAATCGATATTGGTTTTTGGTATAACTCTAAAAAAAATGACCGTAGATAGGTACATCAAATTTTCACTGGTTACTTATATTAGAATTTCCTATACACGATAAAGTTTTCAAAAAATATTGACTTGAAAATATTAAAAATACGTATGCACAATTCTTTTTATAGACATTTAATGTTTGATTTTTATCCACATTTATCAAATTTAAAATTAAAAAATTATTTTGTAGTTAAACATTTATAAAATGTTCAACTTTTATATCTAAGGATTAAGTACTTACAACAAGGTTCCACGTAAGTAGGTTATTCTGTAACCAAAAGATCTCTAAAATATAAAATCACAGATGTTTTATAATTATTTTGTTCAAATTTGGACGAAATTACATATTATTAAATAACCAAGAATAACGATTTTGGTTATTTTGTCGTAATTGTATAATATTAATTCAACTTACTGGCTACTAATAAGCAGGTAATAATAATATAAATATAATATAAAATATCCACATTGGCAACCCGTCACCGCTCAGTATCATTTTTCAACTGCAATGATATTATATCATTGAATTCAAATTTAATACCATCCATTATACAATGCACCTTTTGTAACCTATTTTACAGCAGAGTAACATCCACTAACCCACCTTTTTAAAGTTTTAATTTGATAAGTTTTGTCAAAATTTGAACTTTACCTATAAATACTTATAAAAAAATGTGTGCACATGTATTAATAATATTTTTTTACTGAAATTGTAATAATATATCAGGAGCCTTATACTAAATGTCCGTGCTTGTTTTCCCATCAAATAAGATTTAATTGACATTAACAAAAAAAAAAAAAAACTAAAAAAATTGAAAACTGAAAATGTCCATAAACAGCTCAAAATGAGTAAAAATATTTTGAAAATTTTATGAAGTATAGGATAAAATAAACAAATGGTATAGATTTCAAGTATTAATGGTTATTGGTTTTTGATTAATTGCAAAAATAAGAAACTTGGTACATAAGAAATCAAGTGAATATCCAGTGTCGTAAAAATTAGAACTTCAAACGCTTATAAAAATTTAATTTCAGTTTCCGGAAGACATTTTTTTTATGAACGTAGAAAAACTTATGAGGAATCTTGTGCTAAATTTTTAATTTCTAGATTTAAAAATAAAAAGTTGGATAAGTGGGTGTCGCTCTACTGTACAGTAGGTTAAAAGTGGATCACTTCAATGGATGGTGTTAAATTTGAATTCAATGATATATTATCGTTATATACGAAAAACAATTCTGAACGAAGACGCTCAGTCAGCCTATGATATTATTAAGTATATTTGATTTTGATGATATTATTATTGGTAATAAAGTAATTTATATACCAATTTACGTGGAACTTTGTTTTAAATTTTCAATGCTTAGATATAAAAGTTTGAACATTCTATAAATTATTAGCTACAAAATAATTATTAAATTGTAATAAATTAAGAAAATTATTTTTTAATTTGATACATTTGGTCGAAATTCGATCTTTAAATGCTTATAAAAATAACTGTGACTATGAATTTTTGATATTATTCAACTGATATTGTAACAATATATCAGGAGCCTTGTATTACATTTTCATGCATTTTACCAAACAAATAAAATGTTATTGATAATTATAAAAAAAAAAAATAATAAAATTGAAAACTGACTAGGTCTGTTAACAGCTTAAATGAGTCAAAATATTTTCAAAAACTTATAGTGTATAAAAAATGAAAATATAAACATTCAGTCAAATTTTCATGTATCTACAGTCATTTGTTTTAGAGTTATACCTAAAACCGAAATTGAATTTGTCGAAAATATTTTGCGTAAAAATTCCCGTTTTGCTTTAATTTTTCTTTTGTTTTTCACGGCTCTTTTATAAGCTACCTAGAGATTTACTTTTTACCCCTCAATGTACCAACTAGATTCACTTTCCTATCAGAAAAGATACGGTTGAAGAAAATCCAAGCACTTTTACTGTCCTAAAAGGTGATGACAGACACAAAAAAAAAAAATAAAAAAACACACATCATTGTAAAATCAATACATTCATCGTTCCACTCAGAATCTAAAATAAATATTGAACTAGAAATAAACTCTATTACTGTATGAAGAAAAATTTACTTAAAAAATTTAATAATAATAATAATAATAAAATTAACTAAATAGAAGAAAATGTATATACTACAGTAGGTACGTTAGTTTATAGTTTATATATAAACAAGATTTTAAGCATTTATCTGTATCAGTCATATTCTCGTAGTAATTTAATAGTATACAGCAAAAAGGTCCTTATTACTTCATCAAATGTTTAAAAGTCTAGACATGAAAAAGCTACAAGAATTTATAGGTTTTACGGTGAACTACAGAAGAATTTTTGTAAAACGTATCATTGTTTGTTATTATTTTGTATAGAATAATTTTCTAAAAATTTATTTATAGTAGGTATATTTAAGAATATCTGTATTTCAAAATAAATTAAGAAAAACAATGAAATTTACGGAATAAGCATTAGTTAAGCTAATTTTGTTTTAAAGAAAAAAAAATGAAATCCTGAACAAATTCAATGTTTATCACTTTGTTGCCATAGGTATAGTTTTCAGAGAAACTTGACAATGTTTAAGCCTTTTATTTACATAAATAAGAAGGACTTCATGTAGAGTTTTTTAGTTAACCTTCTATCAAAAAAAATAATAATAAAATATTTGCATTTTGTTTCATAAAAATCTAATATAAAGTTCACAAAGTTTATGTGGTTTAATTAGTAATTTTAAAGTAACATTACTAATTTTCATGAAGCACTTAGATAGTAATTTGAGATTTAAAGTTTAAGGAGATGTACAGTTGAGTATTGAGTATCACATATATATTAAACATGGTAGGCAGACGGGCTTATGTAGGTAGGTACCTATACGAGGATAATCAATGTGAGATGCCATGTTATAATCTTGAAAATATATTACTTATAAGTTATAATACCTATTATGCTAAAATATAGAAAATGGTAATGCATAGCTTCGTAATTAGGTAACCTACTTATTATCATCATGTACACAATTTTAAATTTAATTCTTATTTAACTAGCTTTATTTTTATATTTTTTTACTTGTTTTACCAAACATTATATTTTTTAGTGCACTCTTATTAGGAATTTCATTATCATAGAATAACTGGATGTCACAGTAGATTGACCATCCATTGGGCTTTGATAGATAAATACCTTGATGATTTAATTTTTAATATTAAAATATTCATCTATGTTTCAATATTGGGTTTATTCATATTTCATATACACGGCCGTGATATACCTATTCATAAGTATTTACTTAAATTTAAATAACCGAGGGAAGTAACGTGACACATTTTATTACGTACCATAATCGGATATGAAATATCCATCAAAAACAAATGTTGCCAAAGAGTGAATGGTCGTTAAAAAACACTATTAAACGACATAAAAAAGTGAAATAAGTAAACACTTTTCCTAGAAAAAAACGTGACATTACAATATTTCCGTTTGCGTTTGAATGCAAAAAAGGTCTTACTGGAAAAACTGTAAACTTGTACTCCATGACTGGACTCAGTAAAAACTTGCGACAATGGAGTAATAAATAAAAAAAATAATAAATATAACGTAGCCCGACAATATTAAAAGACGTGGGGGTTCTTCTAAATAGAAAATTATTAGTGGAGTAGATTTCGTTATATTT
>NW_021770404.1:10918-22130 GCF_005508785.2 Acyrthosiphon pisum | reverse complement strand
TTGTGATTGTACTTTGTATCTTTTGTCAATAATATATAACAAATGTAATATGAATTATGTAATTGAAAACAACAATGTATTTAAATTATGTAATTGAAAACAATAATGTATCTAAGCTATGTAATTGTAACCAAACATATGTAAACATATAATGTAATAATGATAAATGTAAACTTTTAACCATAGGAAGGTGCTTGAAGTGATGGAAATTCCAATTGAGTTAATTTTTATTGTTCAGACAATAAAAATGAACTTTTTAGGGGGGAGGTGTAACGGATGGTATCCGTTTCCTTCAAACGATACAAGCAAGAGGAACACAATAACATAGGTAGTAAGGAGTGGCGCTAAAAAGCGTAAATACCCATACAATATTTTATATATAATAACTAAACTATAAATATATGAATCACTGAACAGTAAAATTAATCGAGAATAATATTATAATAAAATCATAAACATTACATTAAAAAACCACAAGCCATGTATATAACGACAGGATATGGGGGCTTGCTCTTCACAAAGTAGATATATGTGTATATATTCAAAAACCAGAAAACAGGATGGGAGTGCAACAGATAATAATAGACGGTTCGTGGAATCATCATTTTGATTAGGTTCACACGTGTACATGGGACATCGATAAACGCAACGACGCATTATGGATAAGACAATGGACCGGGGGGTAGGTAGGAGAGCCTGGGCCCTTATAAAAGCAGACCGGAGACGGCCTGTATTCAGACGTGTTTTCTCCACTGCACTACGAGCACCTTCACGACACTTTGTGTAACAATTTAATTATTTGGACTTAGTAAATTTTACTGAAGAACATTTTAATAAACCACATAGAATATTTCATCAGTCTATATTTATTTAATAACAACCCTGTCAACATCTTTATCATCAACGCAAGTGGCCTTGCGTCCTACAAAAAAAACATAATATACTCGTGGTTAAACGGCTATCAGAATATTACTCTGACCAGCCCTAACGACGAGATATTACAATGATATATTTTTATTTATTTTGTTTAATATTAACCTTTTAAATATTTATTGTAAACCTTAAAATTAATAAATGAAAATACAAATTTTATATATCATTTTTATTTATTTTACATATATTTTTAATTTCTACAATTTATTAATTAACCTTACGTTTTACTCTGTGTAATGATGTGAGGTGTTGAGCGTTCCGCTTACTTGATATATCTGCAGAGGGCTTGTCAAAAAAAGATGGCGATGCTGGTGGTGATTGAATCGAGAATGACGTTGGACCATCATTCTCATCAACTACTAAAGCTTGTTGGCGTAGGTATAGATCTGGGTTGTGATACCATGGAGGGTATTGTGCATCTAACTCATATTCATTGGATGTATGTGGCGGTAAACTGTTGATAGATCCATCGCGTTCACCGATAGACGATAGACTAAACAAAACAAAATTAATAATTAATATTATATGAGATGAACGCGTATATAACGTGAATATTTTATAAATTACTTTAGCTATATTATTGCCTGGAGAATAGTTCGGCGATATCTGCGAATACTCGTACTGTAACTAAAATTAAAAAAAAATAAAACTTGATTAAATATATGTTTGTATATAATATTATATTTATAAATTACCTCAACTAAACTATTATCCTCCAACGGATTAATTTCATCACAAGCATCGCATTCTTCAGTCAATCTGGACATTTCATTCATTACTGTTGAATAGCTGGGTGATAAAGATGACAGCGATCTGAAATTCTTATCATATACCTAAAATAAAAATAAGTGTAATTTAATATTTTATATATGAAATAATATATTTTTAAATTACCACTTCTGAGTTTTGTACTTTTCGATGAGTCATACAAAGTTCGGCCAATTGTTTACTCGCAAACATTTTAATTTGACCGAGGTTAGGTGTCTTCTTACTCTGTCTGACTTCAACGTTCCGAATGAAAATTTCCATTTCCCTCAAATTGTTGGGCGGTGAATCCGATTGCAAGCATTTTTCCATCAAATACTCGCAATAATCACTAATTTGCTTAATAATTGCTGGTTTTATTTTTTCTTCTTTTTCATTAATACTAGCAGTAATACACCATTCTATTTCCTGGAGTTTTATTAAATCTGAACGACTTAATAAAACTCTACATCCATCTTCAGTCTTGGATTCAATTACCAGAACGTTTGAACCGTTATACACCATACTTGATATTTTATAAGCATCGGTTTCGAGAAATGTGGTTCGCTTATACTTTTGCGACGTGTCTAATATAAATGATAGTATGTTACCCATAAGTGAGAATATCCGTCTTAGAAAATCTGTACTTATTTTCACATAACGTGATGATGTTAATAAGAGTACAACTGTTTGAAGTTGTTCTGTCGGATCGATACCGACAAGTATAAATTTTCTCGCCGTGAAGTCCAACGTGTAGCTTGTAGCTTCGATGAGGTCAGCCGGTGGTGATGGAGGAACGTATGCGAAAGCCTTCTTCTCGTTATATAATGTAGCGTTGTCGGTGATTGAACCAGCCATGTTTTTAAAAATGATTTTAAAAAGTAAAAAACACTTTAAATTTTAAAAGACTCGGAAAAAATAATAAACACTATAAAATAATATAAGACTTGAAAAAATTATAAGCACCGAACAATTTATGAGACTGATAGAAACGTAGAGGAGAATTACAATTGTGTAAGACTGAGAACAGACTGAATGAATGTCGGCTCATACGGAGGCAAGATGGGTGTGGATGGGTCCATTAATTGATAGGAGATATAATATTAAGCTATCTAAGAGTCTAACGTGTAAGTGATTAAGACATTTTTTAATATATTATATTGGTTATTAATGTGTTATTCAATAATACTATATTTACTTAATTATTTTTGTTTGTAAGCGATTAAGTTATTTTTTTAGTATAGATTGATTATTAATGTGTTATTCACTAACAGGTATGATAATATTTCGTGGGAAGGTACTGATTTCATTGTGTGTTATTCACTAATAGATATTTTAATTTGTTGTTGTTGTTATTAAGTGATTAAGTTATTTTTTAGTATAGATTGATTATTAATGTGTTATTCACTAACAGATATTTTAATTTGTTGTTGTTGTTGTTAGGTATATCTAAGAGTCTACAATATGTCTGCGATTATTATGTTATTCACTAATGGGTATTTGTTAGGTATGATAGCATTTCGTGGGAAGGTACAGATTTCATTGTGTGTTATTCACTAATAGGTATTTTAAGCATATGATTTTCTTAAATAATATAAACTGTTGTATAGCTGTAAGAAAAAGTTTATTATTAATAAATAATTAAATTAGGCTCCTTATTCTATTTAATATAAATCTTGAACTATGAAAATCGAAATCTAAAAATGATAGAATAGTCAATACATTAATAACCCATTCCATTTCAAACCCTTCCCTCAGGCTTTCATTTTGTATAACCGCTATTCTTTGGATACCATACATCAACTGCATAATAATATAGTACTGTGTATGCCTACGAATCATACTAGACGAGACCATTACTTCGAAACACGTTATCTGGATCTATAATGAATTAATAAATATTACCAAATCTCATAATATATTTATCTAATATTTACTATATGTATTTTTGAACTTACTATAGCATCATCTTCTGGAATCGATCTATCATAATGTCTATCACGTGACAACATAACCAATACTAGAAAATCTACATTGAACTGTTGAGAAAAATTTCTCGCACGTCTAGTCCAAGTCCTCAGCCTCTTAGCAGATATCCCTACATGTGAAAATTAATGTTGGAATCGCCTCAAATATATAACCAAGTCAGGATTAATAGCTCGAATGACAGGCAGATCGTTTATCTCACTAAATAAATTAATTAAAAATTAATATCAAAATAATTAATATTAAAATACGTTAACACTTACCTTATGTTATGAGTATTAACTCCAACTGTTTCTTCTTCTTGAATACGACACATATTTAGTTTTTTTAAATATAGAAAAAAATTATCAAAAGTATGGAACAACCAAAAGATATTACCTTACTGTTAAAAAGACGACTATATTGAAATCCAGATTTCTATACTCATATAATTGATAATATTTATAATAAATATAAGTAAAAAAAATATAGGTATGATAGCATTTCGTGGGAAGATTCTGATTTCATTGTATGTTATTCACTAATAGGTATTTTAATTTGTTGTTGTTAAGTATAATATCTAAGAGTCTACAGGATAAATGTGTAATTGATAACTGATAAAATATATATAGCTCACATAACGGATCGGAAGGTGGTGGGGTGGTGGGGGTAAATATACTAAATATGTATCGGTCACGTGATGAGTAGATGGGTTCAGGTGGAGGGGTAAATATACAAAATATTTATCAGTCACGTGATGAATAGATGGGTTCAGGTGGAGGGGTAAATATACAAAATATTTATCGGTCACGTGATGAGTAGATGGGTTCAGGTGGAGGGGTAAATATACATCACACACGTACCTACGTAATCAAGGATCAAGAGTCGGAGGGGTAAATATACGTCACACACGTACGCGATCATCGGCGGCGGATCAGTGGGATGCGGGATGCGGGATGTGGGGTGGGGTAACGTCGCGTACGTACGCGAGTGATGATAAGGGCCAGCGGACGAGCAAGGCTCAAGGCTCAAGGGCTCAGTATTTAGAACATACTAAATCATACTACTTACTTATTTTATATCAAACATATACAGACATTTAAAAATAATATAATTACGTCCTAAATACTTAACAGTTTTAAATAAAGGTATATTCAGGAGTTAAAATGTAAAAGTATGTTGTCTGAGCACTTATTTTCATTGTTCAATGCGATTTATAGTTAAGTCGATTTATGTTACAGACTGAAATATGGACAGGTCGGTGTTCTGTTGGACCAAAAGGTCACAGTTGGTGGTGTAGCAGAACTAAAAGTTCACCAGGAAAAAGACATTCATGTTTTTTACCTGGTGACTAAACTTCTGTAACACCACAAACCAGCTCCGGAGGCTCTGGCAAGTGCATTAATCCAGTTACGGGATATGTTAGCAGATTTGTCTATAAATTTGCTAATTATCCCGAAACTGGGTTGTGCTTTGGATGGATTGAATTGGCACGAAGTCCATGGTATGCTACAATCCACGTTCGTTGATCGAACGATGAAGATTACTGTATGCGATCCCGAAAACGTAAGATTTCTGATTTCATAATATTATTTATTATTATTAATCATTTATATTGCATATCGTATTTTTCGTTATTATTTTAATGCCAAAAAATGTATGTGAAATATATAATTGTTTAAGAAAAAATAATAATTTACTCAAATCATAAATGTGATATACAGTTTCAGATATCACGCCATGTAATCGCCGCATGTACGGAGCAAAAAGTTGAGTTTCTGGATTGTGGTGGTCCGGAAACACTAAAGATATTGCCGGTGGAATTAACAAGCGCGAGCGAAAACACCATGTTCACTAGATGCTTGGACCATTTTAGACTATCACTAAGGTAATAATGGTTATAATGGTTATAATGGTTTTATATTTAAATTTGTATCAACGCATGTAATTATTCTAATTTAATTTATATTTTTACAGCTTAATAGATAATGGGAGGTGGGCATCTGTATCAAAAGGACAAGTGGTCCGTGTAAATGATTCATTTCTAATTTGGGCATTTGTAAGAGACGACCTACATTTTTTCCAGACTTTGGAAGCCCAAATTGGTGAAACGATGGCGATGGTCCCTAATTCATCAATTTGGGCATTTCCAAAGTCAGAAATTATAAACTATGACCAATTCATTTCCCTCTTAAGAACAAAGTTGGCCGATAATGTACTGCAGCGGCATAAAGTAGTGGTGTGCGACCCTAATATGTAAGTTGATCATCGAATTAAATTTATTTATAATACCTATGTAAATGTAATAATTATGAAATAAATTTTACAACAAAATGTTATTAAGTATTAATTTTTGCTCATTTATAAAATGTTGTAGACCCACGCATATGCCGTTCACAGGCAACTGGCCCCGTGGCAGTGCCACTAATCGTCGGCCTAACCCACGACAAACCACAAACGCAGTAGCACCTGCTCGAAGCAATAATTTCGTCCGTGGTCATGGTAGTCGTCTGAGGGGACACGGCGGACGTGGATACGGTGGACATGGTGGATACGGTGGACATGGTGGACACACTCTCCCAGCCTCCACGATCATTTATACAGAGGCTCTTAGGTCGATTGTGTCAGTAGGTTAGTTTCAATAATAAAATATTAAAAAAATTAAGTTAGTATGTTAATATTAGTTAAGAAATTGTTTATAATATTGAAAAAATATTCTATAAATATTTAAATAGTTACACAGGCCGCACGACCCGCACCATATTACACTGGTGAAGAAAATGTTTTTCGGGGACGCGGACGCGGACGGGGACGGGGACGGCTTCCTATAATGTGCCATTCGTGCAGGGCGTTTGGCCATATGCGGTGGAACTGTCCTAACAAATGTATGTATATATAGACAATTAATTTAAAATTAAACGAATTATTATTTTTTCTGTTTTAAATGTCCTAAATTGATGTTCCATGTATTTTCCAAAACACTTTTGTGGTTATTGATATTAAGGTAAATTTAACTATAATTATCAATTTAATTATAAAAGTGAGTTAAAAGTATTTTGAATTTTCACATTTTTGTATTGTATCAACTTGACTAGGTACATAGCTCTATAATAAAAATATTGAAAAAAGCAACGAGATATTAGGCAGGCCCGGATTTATGGAATAATGGGCCCTGGGACTTGGATTAATCGCTTGGTATTTTTGAAGTTTTGTTCGAAAAATTCACAACAAACATATTAAATATTTACGATTTAAAATGCAAACGGTCGCGCAGCTTTTAACGAAAACTAAATTTTGAAGTGTCGATTAAATTATTTTTGTAATTGATTAAAACCCACTTGGCCGCATTGTTAATTAAATACACTTAATTTTTTGTGACAATGATATTTAGAATTCTTAATTTTTGTCTAGGTGGCCCCATAACACTGTAGGCCATGGGGACGCGACTCCTCTGCCCCCCTCCCGTAGTCCGGCCCTGATATTAGGTAAAGTTACTTGAATATTAAAAAAAATACTAATATATCATACTAGAATAAAATAATAATAAGTATAATATGTTTAATAGTTAATAATACATATTCCATCATTAAAAATATCAACTAAATGTATTGGAAATACGGAATGCGTATTTCAGTATTTCATAATTAACTTTGATTTTATGTATACCTACGTTGTACTTACAGTTAATTCTAATTTATTATTGTGTAGTAATCCTTAATATATTATGAAACCTTACCTATAAGCTCTTAATATGTAGGTGAAAATTTCATTTCAGATATTAGGAAAATAAAATACTACTGGTAAACTCACAATATAAAAAGCATTTACTTTTAGCAATTTTAATAAAAAATGAAAAACCGAAATTAACACATACACGGGTTTTCATACCAATAGGTTTGTAAATTCGCAACTAAAGAATTAAAAGTTCCTAAATCCTTATGAAGGCTAAAACCTACGAAACATAGATAAAATATACGACCGCGATAAGGCGATAAACCAATAACGCGATTGTTAAGTTCACCTTTGTGATCGTGACTAATGACTTACGAGTTCTGACAAAATAACAGTTTGTCAGAGAAAAACCCGAAATTGTATGGTCTAAAGTATGTGTGATAAGTAAGTGATAACGTAAAAAAAATATTAAAGTATAATTTTAGTTAAGGATGTATGAAAAATGAACTTATAAGGCTCGGATTTTAATATATTTATTTTTTTTTTCCAGGAATCACAGAACTTTTTTATATTTTAAATTATACTACATACTATTAATTTTATACAATTTTTTTTTTAATTTTACAATAATGTTTTAAATAAGTACCTAATTATTATACATATAAACCCTTTTTTTATTATATGTATTGGAAACGTGTGGAAAAGCCGGGCTACCTCGCTCACGTTCTCCACAATACCTATACCATTATTATACTTTATACCTTATTATATTATTACAGTAACGCATTATATATTTGAATATATTACAATATTATTACCTATAAAACTCATATAGTTTCCAGTTTTACACTTTTCAATGTCAATTAAATTATTGTAATATAATATAATTTATTATAAATACTAGTATTACCTATATTATTCATTATCAACGATAGTATGCAAAGGAAAACAAATATATGTTCATTTATATTTCTTGTTGTATATTTTCAGCTATAGAAATTAATATTATAATATGTACTATGCTAATTGAGTTTAATTATATTCTACTTTAAACACCTATAAATTATAACTAAAATCTAATTATTAATTTAGTGGTGATAAATAAATAAACATAAGTTTTATATTATATTAATGTTCAATGTTGATATTTGCTGTTGAAAAAAATAAATACATGTTTTACAAATAAATAAATATTGTTTCTAAACTAGAAATTAAAAAGGTATACATCCAACATCTTTATTAGAATGTGTTTAAGTTCTAATCAACCCTTGTTAATATAAAGTTAAGGATTGGTAATTATTCAAATGTAAACTAATAATAAAATACTGAAATATATATATGCACGTAAATATAATATTTTTCATTTTGTAATGATTTTTGTATAGGTACTTTGATATTTTCTATTAACATAATATAATTGATATTTTAATTTTCATTGGATATATATCTATATCTATATATACCTATCTAGTATAAAAATGGAGCCAAAAATATATAACGGTTCATCAATCGAGAACGGCTGGGCCAATTTGGCTGATTTATTTGTTTGTTGTGTTTGTAATTGCCTGGAGCAGGTTTTAGTCTTAGAAATATTAATATTGTATCTATTCAGTGTTGGGTAAGTTACTTTTAAAAAGTAATTAAGTTACTTTACTCGTTACTAAGAGATAAATGAAATGAAATTACTTTACTCGTTACTCAAATAAAATTGTAATGAAATTACTTTACTTTTCGAATAGAAAAGTAACTCATTACTTTCTCGTTAGAAAAAAAAAATTTAATTTCTTGGAAATTATCATCTGCAGGCAAATTGAACAAGCAAATTACACTAAAATACATTGGTAATTTGTAACAAGTTACAACATATAAGTCATAATTAGGTAAAGAGATGTAATATTTTGAATCTTTATTAAACGCCCTTTCGATTAAAAATGGTTTGGCAAGTCGCATTTTTGGTGTTCATTTCGAAAAATCTTTTCTAAGTACGCTGCACAGTCAAAATCCGGCAATATCGTTAAAATCATATATAGTTGCAATCTTATTATTTTTCTGGAGCCCAAGTCCACCGCGTGCCGCACTTGGGTAGTACATATTTTGAATCTTTATTAAACGCCCTTTCGATTAAAAATGGTTTGGCAAGTCGCATTTTTAGTGTTCATACCGAAAAAGCCTTCCAAAATACACCTCCCAGCCGATTAGTCCGTAAACTCATAAATATCATATAGTTTATATCGTATTATTTTTCTGGAACCAAAGTCCACCGCGTGCCGCACTTGGGTAGTACATATTTTGAATCTTTATTAAAGCGCCCTTTCGATTAAAAATGGTTTGGCAAGTCGCATTTTTAGTGTTCATACAGAAAAAGCCTTCCAAATACACCTCTCAGCCGATTCGTCCGTAAACTCATAAATATCATATAGTTTATATCGTATTATTTTTCTGGAGGTCAAGTCCACCGCGTGCCACACTTGGGTAGTACATATTTTGAATCTTTATGGATTTCCCTTTTCATTAAAAATGGTCCGGAAAATATATTTTTGGGTGATCATGCAGAAAAATCGTCCCAAGTACACCGCGCAGCCGATATCTGGCAGTATAGTAAACATCGTATAGTTTAAATCGTAATTTTTTTTCTGGAGGTCAAGTCCACCGCGTGCCACACTTGGGTAGTACATATTTTGAATCTTTATTGAATGCCCTTTCGATTAAAAATTGTTTTGAAAACATATTTTTGGGTGATCATGCATAAAAATCGTCCTAAGTACACCGCGCTGTCACTTATATCCCGTAAATCGCAAATATCGTATAGGTTAGATCGTAATTTTTTGCTGGAGGTCAAGTCCACTGCGTGCCACACTTGGGTAGTACATATTTTGAATCTTTATTGAATGCCCTTTCGATTAAAAATTGTTTTGAAAACATATTTTTGGGTGATCATGCAGAAAAATCGTCCTAAGCACACCGCGCAGCCGAAATCTGGCAGTATCGTAAACATCGTATTGCTTAAATCGTAATTTTTTTTCTGGAGGTCAAGTCCATCACGTGCCGCACTTGGGTAGTACATATTTTGAATCTTTATTGAATGCACTTTCGATTAAAAATGGTTTGGCAAGTCGCATTTTTAGTGTTCATACAGAAAAAGCGTTCCAAATACACCTCTCAGCCGATCGTCTGTAAACTCATAAATATCATATAGTTTATATCGTATTATTTTTCTGGAGCACAAGTCCACCGCGTGCCGCACTTGGGTAGTACATATTTTGAATCTTTATTAAACGCCCTTTCGATTAAAAATGGTTCGGAAAACATAATTTTTAGTGATTATGCCAAAAAAGTGATCCTAAGTATAGCGTGCAGCCGAATTCTGGAAATATCGTAAATATCATATAATTTTAATCGTATTTTTTTTCTGGAGCCCAAGTCCCCCGCCTGCCGCACTTGGATAGTACATATTTGGAATCTTTATTAAACGCCCTTTCGATTAAAAATTGTTTTGAAAACATATTTTTGGGTGATCATGCAGAAAAATCGTCCTAAGTACACCGCGCAACCGAAATCTGGCAGTATCGTAAACATCGTATAGTTTAAATCGTAATTTTTTTTCTGGAGGTCAAGTCCACCGCGTGCCACACTTGGGTAGTACATATTTTGAATCTTTATTGAATGCCCTTTCGATTAAAAATTGTTTTGAAAACATATTTTTGGGTGATCATGCATAAAAATCGTCCTAAGTACACCGCGCTGTCACTATTATATCCCGTAAATCGCAAATATCGTATAGGTTAGATCGTAATTTTTTGCTGGAGGTCAAGTCCACTGCGTGCCACACTTGGGTAGTACATATTTTGAATCTTTATTGAATGCCCTTTCGATTAAAAATTGTTTTGAAAACATATTT
>NW_021770404.1:8339-9305 GCF_005508785.2 Acyrthosiphon pisum | reverse complement strand
AACACGTGATGCATACGATCAACTCTTAATACGAAAGAGTCGCATCCCACTTCTGAATTGTAAAATACGTTATACTATACTTAGATCTTAAAGGTGTTGTTGGTGTCAAGAACGGTTTTGGTAATAATAGTTAACACGTTTTATTTACGAGACGACGGCACGTTTATTTTCACAAAATATTCAATTACAAACAACGATATCACCGTACGTGTACCCTCGATGACGGTCCTGCGAAAGCTGCCGTCACCACCACCGGTTCTCGGTCGTAATCTCGCGGACGTCGATAGAGACGCCGCGGTCGTTACGATAACGACCGCGACAGTGTCAGGATTAATAATTAAGATTGAATTAAATAAAACAATAGAACGATTTATTGTAATTAAGTAAAGCACAGCTATAGTATATAATCCTTAACTATAAAACGGAGACCCGTGTGGCGCTGCCCGTGTCGAAATCTTGTACTTTTTAGGGAACCGCCAACGAGAAAATTCGGTTCGCGTCCCCCGGGTCTTTGGTTTAAAGTCGACGTAAACGAGGGCCAATGAAAAAATTCCATGGGCGGTCTCCCCGGTCTCCGCTTTTATGCACAATAGAAAATACTATCGGAAAAAAAAGGTATATAAATTATACACAATAGAAAATATTATCAGAAAAAAAAAGGTATATTTACCGAGAAATTTGTAATTTTTTTATTATTATTTATTGAATTGTTTATTTATTGATCTATTAATATCTAATTCAGTTTAATTATTTCTGTTTAATTCAGATTTTTCGTCTTTACCAGCTTTGAGTACTTTCTGCGTTCCCGTTCGGACCTTATTCGCGTTCCCCGCTAAATTTACGGGCCACTCGCGGCCCTACTTTGTTTCCCGGCGCGCTGCGGCGGACGTGACGTGCAAACCGAGTGCCGCCGTGCGCGTGTTTATCGATACATTTTTACAAAAGTAGAGTTTACCACTTTACGTC
>NW_021770404.1:4641-6441 GCF_005508785.2 Acyrthosiphon pisum | reverse complement strand
TGGTGGGGAAGTACGATAATTTAGGTTCTGGTACGATCCCCCACCAGACCATCTGATGGGGCGGGAATTATACCATCTTTCTGAGAATTTGTATTTAAAATGAAAAAGTATTTATAGAAAATTCTTTGATTTCCAAGTAAATTGTGATTATTCAACATTAATAAGTTATGACTAGTTATACGCAATATATTTAAAGGTTCACGTTGTTTTTTTACGGTTGTTATGTAATGTTTATCTGCTTTATCGTAAAGTTTAAGTGAAGTTTTGATTTTCGTATATTTAATTCGAATAATAAATTATGAACAGTGAAAATGAAGATGATCCGATTAGGGCGAGGACACCAGAGAGTGTTAAACGCAAAAGATGCGAGAGTTCAAAAAAATATGATCATAAAAAACAAAAGTTTCGAAGTGAGTGGTTAGTCGATTCCAAATATAGTAACTGGCTATGTCGTGTTCCAAATAATGAATTAATGGCAAAATGTAAATTGTGTCCGTCGGAAATGACGGCAGAATTATCCGTTTTAAAAAAACATGCGTTGACGAAGAAACATTTAAGTTGTGTATCTTCAATTATACAAAAACCGATCAGTAATTTTATTAACGATGGTAAAAAATTGAAAGAAATTGAGCAAACAAAACGAGCTGAAATTCTTCTCTGTGGATTTTTAAGCGAACACAATTTACCTTTCAACGTTATGGGTCATTTATCTGCCGTTTGTAAACAAGCTTTTCCAGATTCAAAGATTTCACAAAACATGAATCTTGGACGTACCAAAGCAACATCAATTGTCAAAAATGTTATCGGAAAATGTCATAGTGAAGATTTGGCGAATATCCTTAAATCTACATGTTTTAGTGTCATCATAGACGAAAGTACTGATGTCGGTTGTATTAAGACATTATGTATTTGTGTTAAATTTTTTGATAAAATGAACAATCAGTTTCAAACTAAATTTTTCAAATTAGTACAACTTTTTACTGATTCTGATAGTGCAAATCAGGGCGCAACTGCACAGAAAATATTTGATGAACTTATAAAAGCGTTCAATGAATCGAAAATTCCTTTGAACAATATTATAGGTAATTATATTTTAACTCGAGCATAGAAAAATAAATTTGATATAATATTTTAATAATGAACTCTGTATTATATTAATAAATATTTAATTATTTATGTTTAGGGTTTGCATCAGATGGATGCAATTCTATGATGGGGCAGTGGAATTCAGTTTCTTCTAGATTCAATGAGCATATGCCAGGTAAATAATAATTTTTAAATATTATACTGATATTATCTAAGGATTTGTTGTTTCATTGTTTTACTATTATCATAAGATCATAACTTGGGTGATTAGTTATTTTTATAAAAAAAAAATATAGAAATATTTTTTTATTTGTATTAATTAATTACTAATGTAGTTACTGAATTTTCTACTACCAGTGTCTTATGAAAATGATAATAATGCATTTATGACATAAATGCCTTATTTGTTTTATTCAAAAAATATATAAAAACAAAATTGTTATAGGTGTATTCATTCAAAAATGCATTTGCCATTCGTTACATCTTTGTGCAAGTTCAGCTTGCAAAACATTGCCAAGATCTTGTGAAGACTTGGCTAGAGATATTTTCAATTACTTCAAATCAAGTAGCAAACGTATCTGCCAGTACAAAGAATTTCAAGAGTTTTGCAATGTCTCACCTCATAAAATCCTATATCCGGCACAAACCAGGTGGTTATCATTATTAATAGTTGTCAATCGAATTCTAGAACAGTGGCAACCTTTGAAATTGTTT
>NW_021770404.1:0-3058 GCF_005508785.2 Acyrthosiphon pisum | reverse complement strand
ATGACTACAAGTAATTTATATGACAGTGCAAACATTGACAAAAATGATGATAATGGTGATGATGATTTTGTTTTTGCTAATGTATAATAATGTATAATATTGTTATTATGTGACTTTTAGAAATATTTGAACCTAAATAATTTGTAATCTATTTTTTTCATAATTACATTTGAAGTTTTTTTTGTTAACACTGAAATCTTAATATTTTATACCTATATTTTATTAACCCTTTCAGTGCTGAATTAAATTTTCTAATGGTGTCCGCCTGGACGGAATTAATTTTGTAATAATGATAAGATACTGATAAGATGTCATTTTACGTTTTGTACATTTTTTTGTTTATAAAGTTTTTGATATTTTCCGTTTCAATATGTTGTAACCTCTTTGGAAACATATCATATGATATTATAAACAAACTAGTATGAACGTACAAACAATATTCCGTACTCCAGTTGATAAAAGCGAAAACGCATATAGTACGATCTTTTTGTATATTATACGATCTTTTTGAAGACTCTATACGATCTATGCGTATTGAAATACTGGCAACACTGTTCAGCTGAGGTAGTCTTTTTTGATACAGCATGCACCAAGTGTAACCTCTTGTCCTCACTTCGTTGAAGTAACATGCCACTCAGACCCACACTGCTAGCGTCACAGTGTAGTTCAGTATCCGCTTTAGGGTTGAAGACTTGGAGCACTGGTTTACTGACCAGCCTGTCCTTCAGGTTGTTGTACGCTTCCTCCTGAGACACTGTCCACACAAATTGCACATTATCCCGAAGTAAGTCACTGATTGGTCGGGCTATCTCCGCATAACGTGGAATGAACCTTCTGAAAAACCCACATAACCCGAGAAATCGTCTCACCTCATGTTTGTTTTTAGGTTTTGGATATTGTTGTATGGCTATGGTCTTTTGATCACCAGGACTCACCCCAGCTGCTGACAACATAAATCCTAGATATGCTACTTCAGTGCATCCAAAATGACATTTACTCAACTTAAGAGTCAGTTTCGCTTCTCTAAGTGCATCGAATACTTGACTCAGCCGATTTATCAAGTCCTGGAACGATGTTGATGGTACCAAAATGTCGTCCAAGTACCACATAGCGACCCTGTTTTTCAATGGTTGTAATATTCGTTGCATCAACCTCGAAAATTCATAGGGTGCGTTGATGAGACCAAAAACCATTCGTTCGAATTGCCCCGACTCACTAGGTGTGATGAACGCAGTTTTCTCTTTAGCCGTTTCAGTTAGAGGCACCTGTAGGTAACCGGAAGCAAGATCAAGGGTTGTAAACAACGTTGCTCCATGTAGTGTTTCCAGGTGCTCATCCAGGTTAGGAGTAGGGAAGACTTTTCTCACCGTTTGAGCATTCAATTTTCTATAGTCAACCACAAGTCTTGCGTCGCCATCTTTTTTTGTTACTAACAGTACTGGTGATGCATAAGCCGATTTTGTTTCAGTGACAATGCCCGCCTCCTTCCACTCCTGTACTATGCGACTGATTGTTTCTCGTTCAGATGCGCTGGCTCGGTATGGTTTGCTCATCACTGGTTTTCCATCATCCACAATATCCATCGCAAGAACATCGGTACACCCGAGCTCATTTAAATTAAATGCGAAACACTCACGGTATTGATTTAATAATTGCACTAATCTGTCTACTTCGTCACTGGAAAGTGTCGAACCATACTTCACCATCTCCGCAGTTATGACCGTCTTTGCATCATGGTTGTTTTCAGTAGACTTCTGGCCTCTTCGGATAACTCCTACCGATTGATCCTTGTTCAGCCTTATCGCAGTATCTTCATCGTTGATGAGCATTACCTCTACATCATGGTCACCTGCATTTACCTTTATCATTTTCATACTGTTAGCCGGTATGTTTTCGTTTTCGCAAACTACCCGCACTATTTGTTTATCAGTCGACTCATATGGGATACCTCCCTCCTGATACGGCATCATCATACCGTAGGCAAACTGTAATTGATCAGTTGTTTTGATAAATGTGACATTTTCGCAATCTGTAAAGGAACGCCCAATTATCATGTCGTATTGTTGGACTTGGTCGTCAACTACCACCAGTGTGATGAGCTCACTCACTTCATCAATATGTATGGTCGCTTGTGTTTCACCATAACTCGCTATTGATTGAGCATTTCCGTAGACGTACATGTTTACTGTTTTAGGTCGCACCTCCAAACCATAGGATTTTGCAATAGTCTTTGTTATAATAGTGAAAGCACTACCGGTATCGACTAGACCTCGGACGGTTTTCTTGTTGTCGTTGATACGCACTTCTTTCATGTAATACATGAATTTACTTTTAGTTTGACAACTCACTAAACTCACATCCGGCGTATTGGCTACTTCACAATATTTAGATGTATGTCCCTCCAATTTACACTTAGTGCATTTAAGTGGTCGTCGTGGTTGCGTACAATCCCTTGCAACATGTCCGAACAGTTGACAATTGTAACAACGAGGTCCATCATAAGTTTTACGAAACTCTTTCTTCACTGGACTACTTGTAATTGCATTCTGTTTATCCGTACCGACCTTTGGTACACTTGTACTTTTCGCGGCGAGTACTTGTCTACCCGGTGTCGACGTATTACGGAAACGTTCACCACGAATTAAACTCACTTCGTTGTATTCACGAATATCAGCCATCAACTCTTCTTCAAGTACATGTCCATTACTCATCAATGCACTTGACATATCTCGAGAGTGTAACCCGACGCAAATCATTTTCTTGGTTTCACTCATCGATAATTTCAGCCGGCGACACATCCGCACTTTGTCGTGGAAATAAGCGAAGACCGTTTCATTCTTTTGTTGAACACGCTCGTACATTCTCTTCCACGTTTCTGTTACTTCTTCTGGTGCACTGACTGCCTGCCCGTGGTCACCACTGATCACCTCTTTATTACTAATGCAGTGCTGACACCTTACCCTGCGTATATTATAACATTACAATAGCAACATGACAACATGTATCAAGATTATGAATAACATATATAACAGTTATAACATCGTAATTATCTAATGCT
>NW_021770403.1:24668-25967 GCF_005508785.2 Acyrthosiphon pisum | reverse complement strand
TCCACCCGACGGTCGCCTCTACGCGCGTGACGACCGATGTTGGGTAGCCTACGCGAATGGAACCGCAGTGTTGCCAGATGGTACGATCCTAGTGGGGACATACGATAATTTTGAAGACTCGGTACGATCATCCCTCTTTCCAAACCTGGAAACACTGATGTTGCGTTTTTCATTGTTACACTTTTCGGTGTTGCGATTTTTTTCCAGCGACTCCCATCCACCTAACGCCCCATAAAGAACTTCGTTCCAATAATTATATGTATAATAATTAATTGTATACGAAAAAAAGTAACTGTTTTTAACTAAGAGAAGTTACTTTTATTTTCTAAAAAAATTTACATAACAAATTAAAAAAAAAAAATGAACTTGACCAGCCTTGGACTAAAATGTCTACATTCATCGCACAACTTAATTCAAAATGAAAAACTGTAAAATTGACTCACCAGCAATAGCATAATAAAATATTAAAAAATATTTTCTTACCTTAGTTAATACAAATTGTAATGAGAGTCGATTGTTGCTCAATGTGTACAATGTATACACACAAAATATATTATTGTATAAACACAGAATAAAAAAATTAGTCGTTGCATTTCATTTAACAGCATGGATGGTTTTTTATCTCCAAGTTGCATATCGCCTAGTAATTTGCGTAGTTTCGATTCTTGACTGTCTGTGTACAATTCAACGAGTCGGTTTTTTAATTTAGCATATTTTTCATTGGCTGGCGGATTCTGTACTATGTCTGCTACTTGTGATAGTATTTCAGTGTCAACGGCGCAAATTTTATGATTATATTTGGTCGTGTCGATGTTGATTCCGGCTAAGTCGAATTGGGCTTCGACTTGTGCGAACCAAATCATCGGATCACCCTTCCAAAATGGTGGTACTCGTACTGCGACGCGGTTGACAAACGTGGTTTGTTGTGTGATGTCGCCTTCGACTATTTGTGGTTGATTTGTAGCATCATTCATTTTGTCGAGTGACAATCCTTGTTGCTGTTCGTTGTTTAATCGAGGTCACCAATATAGGTACTGGTTCATATATTTTAATTATTACTTAATTATGATGAATAAGATTTTTATTAAAACATGTTCTATATAACAATATCGAGAATGTGTAAGCGACTAATTACTAATTGAATATAAACATAGTATAATATTTTATTAGTTTTAGTTACTTGGCATTACAGGCTTACCAACCCTCACTACAGGTACTTAGTTTAAAACAAATTTAACTGATTTGTAACTCTTTTTTCTATTTACCAAGTATTCATTTCTCTCTCTCTCTATTTCTATT
>NW_021770403.1:18810-20956 GCF_005508785.2 Acyrthosiphon pisum | reverse complement strand
TTAATCCATATTTTTCTAACTATATATGTTTCCGCGTCTCGCATCACATGCACTGAACTTCGTTCCTGCCGAGTGTTCAACAACACTCACTGGTTATTTTTTATATGTCTATGGTACGCGCTATCCACGCACGTGCTACATGCCCGCAAATGTCAACGGCGCCGCTGCCCAAAATGTTTTTTTCATATTTTTTTTACCAAAAGATAGGGTTTACTATACTTAAGTTGTGGTGTAAGCTTCATAAGTCTTAGTTCATTTTTGAATTAACTACAGCTCGTCCCGTCTACAATTTGGTCTATATTTCAGCACCTGTGGCGGTGGAATGCCGTCCCGTTTCTCCAATACTTAATATTTTTTCATAATTATTTTAGCAAAAGATAGGGTTTAATATACTCAAGTGTTGGTGTAAAATTCATAAGTCTTAGTTCATTTTTGAATTAACTACAGCTTGTCCCGTCTACAATTTGGACTATATTTCAGCACCTGTGGCGGTGGAATCCCGTCCCGTTTCTCCAATACTTAATATTTTTTCATAATTATTTTACCAAAATATAGGGTTTAATATACTCAAGTGTTGGTGTAAAATTCATAAGTCTTAGTTCATTTTTGAATTAACTACAGCTCGTCCCGTCTACAATTTGGACTATATTTCAGCACCTGTGGCGGTGGAATCCCGTCCCGTTTCTTCAATACTTAATATTTTTTCATAATTTTTTAACCAAAAGATTGGGTTTAATATACTTAAGTTGACGTGTAAGTTTCATAAGTTTTAATGAATTTTTGATTTAACTACAGCTCGTCCCGTCTAAATATTAACCAAATTACGCGTACGTGTAGCGGTGGAATCCTGTCCCGTTTCTGCAATAGTTTATATTTTTTCATCATTTTTTTACCAAAAGATAGGGTTTAATATACTTAAAATTTTGATATACGTTTTATATTTTTTAAATCATTAAGTACTTAATTGCAAATCGTCCAGTTCGATATTTTGCTGTTACCTGTAATTCTGTACACAGGAATACATATGTTTTGCTTATATATTCTTGGTTAATATACCTATGTATTTAATGTATAATCATGTTATATATTTAATAATATAATAGTTTTATATTTAAATATTATATTAAATATAATATTAGTCTTAATAGAAAGTATTTTTTCGCTTGGCATGTGTAGGCAACACTGTTTTTCTTATCACCGTGTGGAATGGAATCGGTCCCGTCCCGTTCCGGGTTTTAGTATTACCCCACAATTTGTAACCACACCAGTAATGCATTTAATTTATTATCTGACTTTTAATTAAATTTATTCATGCATACACCCATGCATACGTCACCACAACACCTATAATATCTCACGCACACACACACACACGCACAACACACATCTGTTATCTGTTTGTTTTATTTATGTTATTGTTTTATTTCTGTTTCAATTGTGCTATCAGCTGTGAATTATATTATATAATATGTAGATTAAATATTATCGCACGCCACCGCGCCCTCTATGCGAATATAAATCAACACGGCCGACCATCCCACCAGTTCGCCACAAACGGTCAACCCGACTCGCGATATTATTTACGTGCGCGAATCGCCGTGAATTAATATAAGTCGCAAGAGCATTACCATTGTCATAGGCGCCAATCGCCAAGTTTTTATTATCTAGTAAGCTCTAAGGGCTAGGGCTAAGTGCGTATTATTTTTATTGGTGTAAGGCGCAAATCGCCAAGGTTTTATTAGTGTTGTACCATTACGTGTGCGTACAGGCGCGAATCGCCACGTTCAGTATTTATCATATATTTGTCAGCGCAAATCACGCATTTTATTATATATTTGTTAGCGCAAATCGCGCATTTTATTATTATTAAGCGTTAATATTGTTGTGTGTCAATTATTAAATTTATTCAGGACAGGTGCAGTTGGCCAACTGAGCACCGTCATATTGTAAGTTTTTATATATGTTATTATTATTATATTGTTGAGCTATGAGGCATATTACTATTATATTATTGTTACCTGTTGGGTCAAAAGGGCCGCACATTTATTGTTTTATATCATTTGATTTTTTTGAAGCTTTATTATACTACATGATTCAAGTATTGAAAATATCCACTGTTATAATTTATTTCTATAGTTTTAAGTCT
>NW_021770403.1:15854-17230 GCF_005508785.2 Acyrthosiphon pisum | reverse complement strand
ACATATCTAAATATTTTATTCATCAAATTCGTTGTTTAATTGGTATTTGGTTACACAACACACAGATCAACATAAAGCAAGAGGTATAAAAAACAAGTTTGTAAAAAATAATTTTTTACTACACGTGACATAGTCGACACTAGCTACTACGGGTTTGCATTATTTACACCGACTGGCCGAGTTATTGCTGTAATTAAATGAGTGAATGACTGTTATGAAAAAATTATGGCATATTAGTATATTATATAAGTAAAAATAAAAAGTGGTTTATTCTCTATTTGATGACGACTGTATGGGGATATAATATCGTAAATGGGAATATTCTACCCCCAAAAAAAAATAATATTGTGATATAATATAATATACATATTAAATTTGTTGGCAAGTGGGTGTCGCTCTGGCACCGGGACTAAAATTGTGTGTTGTACGAAATGCTAAGTGTGGAATAAGAAATTAATAAGTGTGTAGTAATAGTGTATAATATTTACAATAAATTGTTCATATTATGTTGATACCTACTAGCTGTAAGTAAAGCTTGTGGCGGGAGTAGGGAGTCTATTACATAATTATTTACATTTTAACACATTTTAATAAGTATAGTCTTTATTTAATTTTTCCAATATAATAAAACATAATAACTATAACAATTCAAATCAATATAAAATGTATAAGAATTACGAGACACTGGGTAAACGATTGCATGTATATATTTTTAATCGCTAATTTAAATTTATTTATAATAAATTGGGAGTTGGTTGAATAATTATTCATATAATTATTTGCCATTAACGTGGTATTTGGTATACATAAGACATAAGTCATAACGCATAAATATAATAAGACATTAAATAAACTTTAGGTACATTATAAGCAAACCCATATAATGTTATATTTACCAATAACCAATAAACATTAAACATTTCCGTGCGTATTAATTATGTGAATTTCGGGCGGCCACGTCAATAGTTTTTGTCGTTATAAGCCTAGTAGCAGAGCAATATTGAAGCGAAACTCGATCAGCTGATTGGGGTTTTGTTTCCTTCGTATGAACCTCCGAAAAACACGGAATCGTTTCCGCGCACCAACATGATCTTAGACCCAAGGACTCTCGTATCATATAATTGGCGGGAATTAATATGACCATAAGAAAAAATTTTTCAAAAATTAAAAAAAGAACGATGGTCAAAAGTCAGGCCCGGCTCAAGGGGTAGGCGACATAGGCCCACGCCTAGGGCGGCACTTAATCAGCACTTTAGTAAGAGGGCGGAATTTTCAAAATACTGTTAATATTATATTGTTAGGGGCGGCAAAATTTGATTTTGCCTATTTCACTATTTTTGCTTGAGCCGGTCCTGTCAAAAGTGTAATGTTTAATG
>NW_021770403.1:12027-14047 GCF_005508785.2 Acyrthosiphon pisum | reverse complement strand
AAAATAAATATTCAAGTTTTCGAAATTGATATATCTAATTAAACAAATAATTTTCAGCAACGGTCCACCAGCCGAGAAGCGGCACCGTCCAACGTTGTAAGTATATATTAGTATAATATTTAAAGACATATTCAAGTTTTCAAAATTGATAAATCTAACTAAACGAATAATTTTTAGGAGGCGAACGGAGGCGATCGTCGCGGCCATCGAACGTTGTAAGTATATATAATTAGTAATATTAGTAATATTCAAGTTTTCGAAATTGATAAATATAATTAAACAAATAATTTTCAGCAACGGTCCACCAGCCGAGCGGCGCTACCGACTAACGTTGTAAGTATATATAAGTTAATAATAATAATAAGTTTTGTCTAATCAATCGCATTATTTTCAGGAAGTTGAAAATCACGCGAAGTTGTCGACAACGCCGTCAGTAGTTGTAAGGATATATTAGTATAATATTTAAGGATATATTAGTAAAATATTCAAGTTTTGTCTAATCAATAGAATTATTTTCAGCTAGAAGACCAAACAGCAGAGCTGTACATGACGGCGTTGTCGTCACCGCCAGCGAATGCCGTAAGGATATATTGATATATTTAAATGTTTGATATTGATAAATCTATTATATTATTATTACATTATTTCCAGAAAATCTCAGACGATTCGTACGACGCCGGTGTGCAACAATGTAAGTATATTATATAGATACTTAAGTTTTTGATATTGATGATTCTGTAATATTCTCGTCGTTGGGTCTGGTCAGAGTAATATTCTGATAGCCGTTAACTACGAGTATATTATGATTTTGCAGGAAGCAAGACCACTTGTGTTGATGATGAAGATGTTGACAGGGTAGTTTATAAATAAATGTAGACAGATGAAAAGATACTTTGTAGTTTATTAA
Organism: Acyrthosiphon pisum; assembly: GCF_005508785.2. Classification (NCBI taxonomy): domain Eukaryota; kingdom Metazoa; phylum Arthropoda; class Insecta; order Hemiptera; family Aphididae; genus Acyrthosiphon; species Acyrthosiphon pisum. Next base: position 13,140 of record NW_021770403.1, on the reverse strand, counting down.
AATGTTCTTTTTTCAAAATTCAAGTTTTACTGCCTTTACGGAATTTGTACGACCCTGTTTGGATTTTATTCGGGTTCCCGGCTACATTTATAGGCCGCGCGCGGCCGTATTTCGTTCCCGACGGGCCAGCCGCGTGGCCGAGTTTATCAATAGTTTTGTCGAAATGTCGAGTTTTACCCCTTTTTAAAACGTCTGATCTCCCCGTTGGACAGTTATTCGCGTTTCCGCTAAATTTATAGCCGCCCGCGGCCGTTCTTCGTTACCGACGAGTCCCATGGACTCCCGAGGTGTATTGACATATCGCGGAGAGTATAGAGCGAAGTGTTTTGAATTTTTTTCACGTAATTTATTACGGTACATAATTTTGCGTTTTCGAGGTGACTGACCTGTTAGACACCCACAAAAATTCGTTGGCTATATGATTTGCACGGACGCCCGAAATTCTAAAATTTTTTTCACGTAATTTATTACATAATTTTGCTTTTTTGGTGACAGTAATGAACGTTGACCGGAATTCGACGCAGTCGGATTGCATACCTGATGACTTGACCCGGCCGTCGCACATCGTCTGCTATCCGACGAAGTCGGATTGCCTACTCGGATAACTAAGGTGACTGACCTGCTAGACACCAAAAAAATAGCAGCGGCTATATGATTTTTTTACGGGATTTCGAATTTCTGGCGGCGTTTTCGAAAATACTTTAAGACTTTGTACGCTGCGCTGCGACCCGGCCTGCTCGAACTACCGCGTCGAACCACAGTGGTCCTAACCTTATCACTGTTCCTTATCACCAGACCTCCACATCGCCCATACACCTTGCTTGAGACCGACGACCGGACCACGAAACCACTGCGGCTTCCGACATCGCTAACACTCCTCGCCAACTCGGGGGGGTTTGGGGGTCTCCCCCAACGACGCTCGGAGAGCTAGTTATTAGATAAAACGAATAAGAAAGAAATACAACTATTAAATAATTAATACAATGCAAATAAATGAACAGCAGTTGACAGTGATATAGAGTGAACATAGTGAAATTGCTTATTAAAACCAAGAAGAAAGAAATACAACTATTAAAATTTAATGGTGTTTAACAAAAAACCAACACTCTTTTA
>NW_021770403.1:8431-9441 GCF_005508785.2 Acyrthosiphon pisum | reverse complement strand
TAGCATATAACAATATTGTATGCATGTTTTATTTTAAGCAGTGTGTTTAGTGTTATTTTACTCACTGTTTTTTAGATTTTAGGGTAGTTGTGTACTTTTATATTATATACTTTACATTTAATGTGTTGTTTAGGTATTATTATTATTTTTATGTTTTTTCATTCAAGAGAAACACGCTTTTATGGATTGTTGTTTTTGTTGACATACATTAATATTCCTATAGCTTTGCCATTCTTGTATAATATTATACAGTGATTTATACACAGTCACACAGATAATGTAGCAGCTCATACAAGTTTTTTTTTTGACTTAACATTTGATGCCTTGGTCATTATGCTCAATGGAATATTATAATTAAAATGTAAAATTTTTATTTTGAATCTTATAATTTTATAATTTTATTATTTTCACAGTACTAAATATACTAATTCCAACTCTGTAAATTATTTAAATTGTAATATAAGTTTACTAATATTTACCTACTCAAGCCGTTTTTGTTTTACCTGTGCTACTGCAACAATTATTTATCACAACATATCATAATATATCAGTCACATTTATTGTATGCCAAACTAATAATGACACACCGATGGTGTATCTGTTCACTAACAGTTAAAGTAAAGAACTGTAAGTCTTCGTAAAATTTTCAAAAATTAATTCTTAGTATGGTTAAATGTTTCTATTCGCTTCACTTCAAAATAAATTAAAATTATTAAACATTGTAATATATTATACTATGCGTCAACAGAACAAAAAATAAATTAATTCACTTGAATAATTATAATAAATAATAATAATACCAATCACCACACCAAACGGTATCATCTTATATTGAGCCAGTCAATGTATTGTTAGTCATATTTTGAATATTACTTTTTAGGTATGTCAACTCGAGATACGTCAGCCCGCCAGAAGCCATCTGACGATTGTTTTCGTACAATTTGCACGGCAAAAGTCACGTGGTCGTCCGGCTTCCTGTTCACCTGGAGGATCGTCAGAACGTGTACTTT
>NW_021770403.1:5335-6279 GCF_005508785.2 Acyrthosiphon pisum | reverse complement strand
ATGTCGCACTCGGCGAATTTGCTTAGGTAAACAGAAAACAGGAACGTAGAGTACGAGCCTATATATTATTGGCATAGCAGCCAGTCGAGTTTTGAACCGTGAAATAGAGACTATACATCAGTCTACTATAGTCATATTTACAATATTATTAAACGTAATTAATTGATTAACTTTAAGTATATAATAACGTACCTAATAGTTAAATTATAATATTTCAATATTGTTCAACTCGTACTCCGCTACTCCTGTTATCTTCAATATACTACCCTTAAGAACAGGGTTACTCAGGTGATAGTGTATTTTATTGGTTATAATATTATAATTATTTTAGTCTTGAATAAAACATTGTATTCGTTGCTATATCGTGTTAATTGTGTTAGTCTATGAACGCAGGTCATAAGTTTCTAGGACCTGTAAAATATAACTCAGAAAACTTTATTTATATCAATTCAACAACCCGGATCTAAGGACCGGTTCGTGTAGTGGGAATAGCCAACCAACTACTCCTTAACTGGATAGAGTTAGGTATAAATATCGACAGCCACTGGGTTTGACAAGCCGAGGAGGTGTGTTGCAATAGTTTCACTTTGGTAGCATCAGTAATTATTCCTTCCAAAAAAATAAAGCTTTCGTGTAGATATGGATATACATCCGTTTGCTGGATCGATATACGTATTTCATCATTATTATTAAATGATGTTGTATACGGTGCGTATGAATGATATTCAATTTTTGTAATTTTAGAATCCGTTTCGTACTGTGAAGTTATATCCAAAATATCACTTTTAGGCATTCTGGTTTAATTGATAACCCAAAACTTGTAAAATTTTTTTATTCTTCACCGTCAATTTTTTTATTTGATTTGATGTTGCTGGTAGCACTTCAGTCTTATGACTAGTCGTACTAATCCGAAGTAGCGGGTTTATAATGAATTTCAACCCCAT
>NW_021770403.1:3855-5235 GCF_005508785.2 Acyrthosiphon pisum | reverse complement strand
TTAAATTCAAAATATTGCAAAAACGTAATATTAATATGTGTAAGCCAATGTAAACGTTAGTAAAGGTGTAAGGTATGAATTGAAGTAATTGAACTTGGTAATACATATATTATAGTAGTATGATATTAACTAATTAACTGTATATGTTTTAAGAAATTGAAATATATTGAATTTATTGTAGTATTTTTATATTTACTTATTATTACCTACTTATTATCACTTACATTATTATGTATGTAACGAAATTGTCATAAACAATTGACACACTGAGTTCCTAATAAAACTCTTAGCTTTTAATTAAATGTATTACAGTAGGTACGCATGAAAAATGTCTATCCAATCCGTGCATTCAAACTACTTATATTTTTAAGTATTAAAATGTATTGCAAAAAATAATATTATTATGTGTAAGCCAATGTAAAGGTATGAGGAATGAATTGAAGTAATTAAACTTGGTAGTATAATATTACCTGTATATGTTTTAAGAAATTGAAACGTATTGAATTACTTACTTATTGTCACTTACATTATTATGTACCTATGTAACGACATTGTCATAAACAATTTACACACCAAGCTCCTACTAAAACTCTTAGCTTTTAATCAAATGTATTGCTATACGCATGAAAAATGAAATTATGTGCATTCTCATAACAGTGTAATGTACCTATTACATATATCATATATATATATAATAATCATATAAAATTTGCAAAGGTACGTTAATTTATTAGCAATAATAATATATAGAATTATATTATAGTAGAAAAGCATAGTAATAATATAACATTTATAGAATTTATTAAAGTGAGCATAACTCTGTAGAAGACAGGTTTAAAACATTTGATAAAATAAAAACAATTATTACGTAGTAGTAGTAATACAAAGAAAAAATGGAAAAAATTTTGAATGTCAATCACTGAAACCGTTTCCGAATACCGTTTTTTGTACGAACCGTATACGTACGCACTTTTTTTATATATAACACAATAATAATGGGAACACGAACAACTCGAGAAAAGTCTGCGTCGAATTGCGGACAACGTTCATTACTGTCACCGAAAACGCAAATTAAAAAAAAAAATTACGTGAAAAAAATGTACAAACATTTCGGACATCTATGCAAATCATATAGCCGCCGTCTTCTTTTTGGTGTCTAGCAGGAACGGTCGGAAGCTGCAGTGGTCTTTTGGTCTGGTCGTCGGTCTGAAGCCGGTCGGTGTGTGATAAGGAGGTCTGATGATAAGGTAAGGACCATCGCGATTCGACGTGGTAGCCCGAGTAAGCAATATAACGTTCGCCGACAACGTTCTTTACTGCCGCCGAAAAGGCGACATTACGTGAAAAAAAATTTAAAAAATTTCGGGCATCGATGCAAAT
>NW_021770403.1:0-2703 GCF_005508785.2 Acyrthosiphon pisum | reverse complement strand
TCCGTAAAGGCAGTAAACTCGAATTTTGAAAAATCGGAAAATTTTCCTTAAATATGATAAGGCGGACGTGATAATATGAAAGGTAAATAACGAAAATCTATGGCTTTTAAACCGTTGCGCCGTCCTGGCAAATTCCGAACGCGATTAAACATACAGTATAGTCGACTCGACTCGAGCTAGGATATTTTTATTATATAATTTAATATTTATACGTTTATTTATTATAATATAATATAATACATGTGACTACCTACAGACCGATACAGTGCCTATATCGTGTATATTTATGCCAAATCAATCATCAAATATATAAATACCAATACGGTGTGACCGAGTAGGCAAAAGGACAAAAGGCAGTGAAATATAATATAATATACCTAATAACGCAGTTTATTGAATCAAAAAAAAACATGTAAATATGTCAATAAAAAAATCGAACTTTTCGACGCATGTAATTAGGACCTGTATATAGTAATACCTATGCGACGTAAAGTGGTAAAACTCGACTTTTCTAAAAATTTATCGATAAACACGCGCGACGGCGGCACTCGGTGTGCACGCCATGTCCGCCGCGGCGGGCCCCCCGCGAACAAAGTACGGCCGCGCGCGGCCTGTAAAATTAGGGAGGAACGCGAATAAGGGACGCAAAAAGTCCTCAAAGCGGGTAAAGACGAAAAATCTGAATTAAACTGAAATAAACTGAAATTATTTATATCAATAGATATTAATAGATTAATAAATAAACAAATCAATAAATAATAATAAAAAAAAGCAGGTAAGTGGATGTCGCTCTGCTGTACAGTAGATTACAAGTGGGTCATTGTATAATGGTTGTATTAGACTTGAATTCAATGATATAATATCATTGTATGAGAAAAACGATTCTGAGCGGAGACGGTTTGTCAGTCTTGATATTTTATATTTTGTTATTATTTATTTTATCATGTAAGTTGAATTAATATTAAAATATTATAATTTTTTATTCGTTTCTATGGTGATAAACAAAGCGTTAGGAATTAAAATCCCATTATTAGCGTTTTTTCGTAATTTTCCAGTGGTTTTTCCCGTGGCTAAAAGCGGAGACCCGGGAGACCACCCATCGAATTTTTTCATTGGCCCTCGTTTACGCCGACTTTAAACCAAAGACCCGGGAGACGGCAACCGAATTTTCTCATTGGAGGGTCGCTTGACTCAATACAAAAAATCGATACCGGAGCGCCACACGGGTTCATGCTTTATATAGTTAGAGATTTTCGTGGAAAAATATAAAGGGGTTGGTGAGGGGAGCATGAGCAGTGGGAGGCAAATCTTCCTATAGTGATAAAATAAAATAAGTGCGTACGTAAATAGTTACTTTACGCCCCCCAGCTTTTAAAGTACCAAAGTATATTATTATATGCACAAAGACATTTTCAAATACAATGTCGGGAAAACTAGACAAATATTAATTCAACCCTCTGTATTACTAATAGGAAAATAAATTACTTTAATAGAAATGATATCATAAAATATACGTTTAGTAATAATATAGACCGCGTCTTCGCTCAGAATTTAGTGATTCTACAAAATATGTCATGGACACGTGTTCGGAAATGCAATAGAAAACGAGTTGCTGTAACGGATAGTATCCGTTTACTCACGACACACAATTAATAAACCAATAATAGTAAATAGATCGAAAGTAAATTCAGCGATAGAACTATCGAATAGATGAATAGGCTAATGACCTCAATGACAAATTGGCAAATTGCAAAATACAAATAGACAACCGGGATAAAGGAGAGGGCTGACTAGGTATTCGTAATTATTCGAGTATAATATATTATATTATATTATAGTATTACATTGCATTATATTATAGTATAATATATTTCAACGTCCAATATAAAGAAATTCACATAATAGTTGACGAGATATGAGAGCTTGTCATTATCGCAAAATAGATAACTATGTACACATATTAAACTAGAAGCAGGATGTAAAAGATAGCGAACCCTAGGCGATTAGCTATACTTCGTGGAAACAGCATTACGTTTTCTATACATGCACACCGCAGGCTACAGATTAGGAATATCGCAAGTGCGTGGGCTGAGTCGATGGTCATACGGACCACATCCGTTAGAGACGAGATAGCGTATCGATAGGCAGGGGAACAGGGACCCGAATATAAAAGGGAGCCTGAAACAGCCTGTATTCAGACGTGTTCACTCCAATGCACAACAAGCACCTTCACGTCACTCTGTGTAAGAACTTGTCATTTTGGACTTAGTCAAATTTACTGAAGAACATTTTAATAAACTACAAAGTAACTTTTCATCTGTCTACGAATTTATTTATAAACTACCTTGTCAACATCTTCATCATCAACAAAAGTGGTCTTGCTTCCTGTAAAATCATAATATACTCGTAGTCACCAGATAGAACTCTGACATACCTCCGATAACGAGAATATTACATTGCAAATAATTATGAGTTTAAGTTGTATTGCGTGGCCGTTATTTTCGATTGTTTTCATTTTTTTCATCGATTTTGACATTTTTACGTAGGTACAACAATAAATTATAAACATCTTTAAATGAATATGTCGACTATTCAATGTATCATCATTGTATCTGTATAGATGGTAGTTATTACATTATTAATTATTACATCTATAGCTGGTTGAAAAGATTATGCCAATAATTGTGTATAATATTGTAACCA
>NW_021770402.1:14673-15293 GCF_005508785.2 Acyrthosiphon pisum | reverse complement strand
GTATGATAGATGTTGGACACCCAGAGCCGTCTCTTGCGAGCCCTGTTGCTTTTTTGGCTGGTGTCCGTGTTTTGTTAAATAGTTCTTCGACGAACTGTTACTGCCCTGTTGACAGCTCGGTGATGGTTTTTCCTCCGGGTTCAGGAGGGAAAGCATTGTCTTCATCCTTCCTACTACACCCTCCTTGTCCCCTCGGTAAGGGCCCCATGAGATCTGCAGATATCATTTCTCTTGGTTTTTCCGGTATTAGGCTTAACGTTGGTCCCCTAGCAGTGAGGTTACTTATTTTTGCCTTCTTACATAAGTCACATACTTTGATGATGCGTTTGATTGTATGGTACATGCTTTTGAATTGGTGGTTCTGTTGTAATAGTTTGAATGTCTTGTATGTACCACAGTGTCCATAAATCCGATGTGTTTCCTCCACCAGAGGTCTCACTATTGCCTCAGGTACGACAACTTGGTACTCTCCAGTGCGGGATTGACGAAATAGTAAGTTCTGGTATAACATGAGATTATGGTCCGCTCGCTGGGCCATACGTCGTTTTAGTTTTTTAATGTGTTCATCTCCTTTCTGCAACGCTTCTAACTCTTTGAATCGTTCTCTGAGTTCCGGGCTG
>NW_021770402.1:10500-14573 GCF_005508785.2 Acyrthosiphon pisum | reverse complement strand
CAGATAAGATTCAGACCATCCAGAACTTCCAACCACCCAAAACAAGAAAACAAGTGCAAGCGTTTTTGGGGTTCATAAATTTTTATCGCAAATTCATAAGGGACCTATCACAAGATACAGGGTACCTAAGCAAACTAACCAAAAAGGATGCCAAATGGATATGGGGCGATACACAACAACAAACTTTTGAACGAATAAAACAAAAATTTATTGAAGATATAATAATCCAATTTCCTGACTTTGACCGGGAGTTTTACCTCAACACGGATGCATCAACAACACATCTGGGCGCTGAACTATACCAAATCAATGAGGAGGGACAGCACCTAACACTTGGCTTCGCAAGTAGAACTTTGAAACCTGCGGAAAGAAACTACAACACTACAGAGTTAGAATTACTCGCCATAGTGTTTGCGTGTAAAAAGTTCCGGAACTACTTGTTAGGAAACAAAGTTAAAGTGTTAACCGATCATCATGCACTTACTTTTCTGAACACCTGTCAGCTGCTCAACGCACGGCTGATCAGGTGGGCCACTTTTCTACAGGAATTTCAACTTGAAATTAAACATATCCCGGGAAAAGAGAACGTAGGGGCCGACACCTTAACAAGGTACCCACAATCACCAACCGAAGACACTCAGATCAGTACCAAAACAATTATAATAAATAAATTAACACTATTGGACTACAGCCCGGAACTCAGAGAACGATTCAAAGAGTTAGAAGCGTTGCAGAAAGGAGATGAACACATTAAAAAACTAAAACGACGTATGGCCCAGCGAGCAGACCATAATCTCATGTTATACCAGAACTTACTATTTCGTCAATCCCACACTGGAGAGTACCAAGTTGTCGTACCTGAGGCAATAGTGAGACCTCTGGTGGAGGAAACACATCGGATTTATGGACACTGTGGTACATACAAGACATTCAAACTATTACAACAGAACCATCAATTCAAAAGCATGTACCATACAATCAAACGCATCATCAAAGTATGTGACTTATGTCAGAAGGCAAAAATAAGTAACCTCACTGCTAGGGGACCAACGTTAAGCCTAATACCGGAAAAACCAAGAGAAATGATATCTGCAGATCTCATGGGGCCCTTGCCGAGGGGACAAGGAGGGTGTAGGTATATTTTGGCTCTTCTCGATGTATTTTCCAAATATATAAAACTCTACCCACTAAAACGAGCTACCACCGATACCATCATCAAGCGAATAATCAACGACTACATCCCTACTATTGGACCGTTCAAGAAGATATTAACCGACAACGGAACACAATTCACTAGCCACAAATGGGACAAAATCATGAGTGGACTGAACGTAAAGAGTATCCACACGACAATATACCATCCAGAGAGCAACCCGGTAGAAAGGGTAAATCGCGAAATCGGACGACTATTGCGCACCTACTGCCACAAACAACACACCAACTGGTTGAAGTGGTTGGATAACATTGAGTATTGGATCAATAATACTACGCATACCACTACCGAATGCACACCACACTACTTAATGTTTGGGGAAAAACCCAAATTATCAATCACACAGCTAATAAATTTTCCTAAAAGTGATACAAATGATGCAGATCCTAAAATAATACAGATCGTGATGAAGCGGTCTAAGAAGAAATCCAAGTTAAGAAACGCCTACAAAGACAGGGACAAGAAATTTCCCCAATACAGTGTTGGAGACCCCATATTGATTAAGGAGCATCGCCTATCATCGGCCGAAGATAGAGAAACACACAAACTGTTTCTACTGTACCACGGACCGTACATCATACAAAAAGTACATCCCAACAATACAGTAACAGTTCAGGGGCATGGGAAATTTTGTACTTTGAACCTCAAGAATATAAAAAAATATTATGAAGACAAACCCAGCATCGGTATGTTTCATACCAACCAATAAAAAAAAAAAAAAAAATAAAAAAAAAAAAAAATAAATAAAATGTACTGTGTGTGTAATTAACCCTATATGTCTGTGGAACTAACCATTATATCATCCACCCAACTAACCCCCTTTCCCCTGTAGGCAAAACCACATCAAAATGAACCTCCCCATTCAGATTCCATTGAGCCGAATCAAACAGTCGATCAATAAAATAGACGTGACACACATCGATCGCTTTCTGACTAGCGAGCAGAAGAAAAGAGTCGCCAGCTTTTACAGGGAGGAAGCGGCAAAAAGGACCCAATACCAGCTGGAACCATCTTGGACTATCCCAGAATCAGTGTACCTGATCAAAGCCGACCGACCCGAGCAAGTTACCATTACCCCTAACGAAGACCCAGAAACCCCTTCTTCACCAGATACATCAGTCACAGATAGCGATGAAATTGAGCAGGTAGACACTGAAGTACTTGAGATTGGCACGTCACCTCTGAGTTCTTTAGGTTCAGTCGAGAGCCCTGAAAACAGTCCTGGACCAGATCCCATCCAGGGTCTATTATCTGAAATCCTCATGAAAAATAAAGGATCACACCAAGGATTCAAAAGAGACGTAATCACAATGAGCAAATTTACCAAGGTTTTTGGTAAAATATCTAATACCCAACTCAAAAAGCTAATATATCAAGAAAAATTCAGACAAGTCAAAAAATTAAAGAAACACTAACCATTCGTTACACTAATATCAATTTTTAAGTTTTTATTTTTTTTTTTCTCTTTCTTCTCACCCAAATTTGCAAAAATCAACATCTCAAATAAAAAAAAAAATAAAAAAGGGGACAATGTAATGAGACAAAACGGAGTGCCCATTTAAGTGGTGCACTCTAGCGGTCCTCATTACACACTTCTACAACGAGCGCCGCCGCCCAAAACGCGAGTGCATCTACAGTGCGCAACAACCAAACGCCGCAACAGATAGCGCTGGCCGGCCACATAGGACAACAGCCCTTGGCCGCTCATCGGAAAACATGAGTTTTCTCAGCAACTAAAAGAAAAATCAAATCGCTGATTCCAGATTCGGAATCGTCAGCATTTCAACTATCATATTATTACAACCGACAAGTTCCAACAAGCACCTAAAAAACTCCATTAGCAAAAAAGAAACAACGTCATGTAACCGGGACCAGTGGCCCGCATACTACATAAATACAAGCCGATGAGAGACCGTAGAATCACCTTCTCCCCGCTGAGTGCAAGGCAATAGCGAGCCGCACGAGTTTTACCACTCGTGAATACGGACGCTATTCAGCTTGCACATATAACAGTGATTTGTCCAAGAGACTGCACAAGCCGCACCAGTTCTTCAACTAGTGATTAACGGATGTGTACATAGTCTTACCCGACACTCCCGTTTCCGCGCACTGTCGAACGCCGAGCCGTTGTCGCCGCCGTACGATCTGTTGTCGCCGCCGTCTATCGTGAACGCCGAGCCGTTGCCGCCGCCGTCCGATCAGTTTGTTTTTCATCGTATACGCCGAGCCATTGCCGCCGCCGTCCGATTTTATGTTGTCATTGTTTCAACGTCAAGCCATTGTTTATATAGTAAGTTGTATCGGATTACAACTTATCGCACACTGAGCCATCACCACTGTCCCTGTGTCTACCTGCACGAGTCAACCACGCCAACACCACAGGCAACTACCATCTGTTGTATCAGACGGAGAGGATTGAACAACGGTACACTGCTGACATTCACCCACAATCCACATCTGTACTAACCTTATCACTGACGGAGAGTCCAAAAACCGTGAGTTATATGTACACATACCCACCCATTATATGTATCCCCAAGATAAATATTTTAAATGTACACTCGAAAGAGTATAAACTAATTAAAAAGAAATATTGTACCACGAATGATATAAAATCTATGTACAAAATAATTAAGTATGAAAATAAACGCACGATAATTACCATAAACCAAACAGCGTTGAAAATTCATTACATTTGGCGCCCAACGTGGGGCTCGAGTAAGAAGATAATTCTACGTCGACCACGAGATTAAGAAAAGCTACGTCGTGTCACAAAGAAGAAAAACTACGTCAAAACTACATCTTTAAAATGGCACCGAAAGCAAGAGTAACTGAAGAAGTATTTAATGCGTTCAAGGAA
>NW_021770402.1:2761-6232 GCF_005508785.2 Acyrthosiphon pisum | reverse complement strand
CAATACGAGTCAAATTATTTGAAAAATTTAGTATAGGAATCGATAAAATAATCATATTGTGTCAATTTCAAGTTTCTACGGTTAATAGTTTTTGAACTACAACAAAACAAGAAAATTATAAATAATTATCAGAATCAATTTACTCAAACCATTGTAACAATAAAAATTATTAAAATAGATACAATTGGAACTGAATATAAATATTCAATCACTTATATTGTATCTGGTAAATATAATGTAATATTAACTAGGTGTTAAAAATATACGTCATAAAGTTAAACTTTTAATTCTGTATCAACAATATTTAAATATTATGAGACTTTTAAGTCTACGTGACGTATTTATACACAATATTGCGTGTAACATTCATAATAATATTACAATTTGCATATAACTAAGCAACTTTATCAGGTCACACATATATGAATGTGGTTAGGTTAGGTTAGATTGATTTCAGAGAATTGTTGTTTTAAACTTTAAAAGATATTTTTGTAAAGCCCCAAACATACATCCATACATACCATACATCTCTTTAGGTTTAGTCAAGAGATAAATATTTATAAATTGGAATTTTGGTTTTGAGTAGAATTATTGTGCGTTTTCCTTGTAAGAGTCTGAATAGATGGGTTAAATTGTAATTCAATAATATATCTTTCCATACGAATAATGATTCTAATCGGAGACGTTCTGTCTCAGATACTATATTTCCAAGGAACCGAGATGAATTATTTGTATACCTAATATTCGTACATTTTTACTGACTAGGTAGGTGCCTATACCAATACCTATACATACTTAAAATTATCTATTTTAAAGTTCAAGTCGTTACATGCGTGTCTGAAACTCTCAAAATAATATAAATATTAAAAAAAAATACATACATTTACTTTGATGAGCAGGGACCATTTCAATAAAAATTGTTAAAACTACTATAGAAATTACTGAAAAGTTAATTTTTATGGACATCGTTAATATTTTAATAACAATCGTCACTGAAAATCAAAGTTGTAATGATAAAAGAAACTTAATGCTTATACATTTTTCAGTTTAGTGTTAGAATAAATATGAGCGAGTTGAGTATACGAACAACTGTGTTAACTTGTTATTGTTTTTATAAAACTTGTTTTTATTCACTATACAGCACACGTATTCAACTGCAGTAGAATTATACGGGCTGTGTATCATAATATTCCATACAGTTCTTACGACACTTGCGTCCCGCAGGTTACACACTAAGCGAGTTTTTCGCGTGCAGATGCGAATTTTTATTTACTTACAACACGAAGTTAACATACTACGTAGACACAATCTACGTGGCTAAATTCCTAAATACAATATTAAAAAAAATAAAATCTATACCTAACCAAAGTTATAATATTTAAACGACGTATAGTGAACTGTACAACAAAATTAACTGTATACCTTTTCATCATACTTTGGGAAAACCAAATAGATTTGAATTTTCCACGAAAACGACAACCTTAATCAACTTTGCCGATTACAAAACCTATTGCCGTTATTATAGTAATAGATAATAATATTATTATTGTCGTAACATTACTATTGACGTTATTGTATTGCGTAGTTACGTGATATCCGTCAGTCGTATTTATTGTATATCTATTAATTGTCATTTGTTTATTATTTTTAAAAATTTAAAATGTCAAAAAAATAATTAAGTGGTTCAATGAAGAGAAAATTAAATAATAAACGTGATGAAGAAACAAAAAAAACTACACGGTAGTTAAGATAAATTTAGGTTTAGAACTAGTTTATCTACTAGTGCACAATCGAAATGTTTGTGAAAACTGATTAGCTGAAATCAAATTTGACTTAAAACATTAAACTTAAAAACATTTAATTTGATATATAAGGGTAATAATAAAAAATTGCTTTTTAATTTGTATATTTACTGGAATAAATACTAAATATTAGTCAGACGCATTGAAATAGTGTAGAGTTCTTGTATATTAAATAATCAAATTTTTAACAATACAATTTTATTCAATGATCCATCTATAGTTACCTACCTATAGGCACTTTTATATAAGCAACTCTAATTACATACGACATTAATTTAAAAATACATAATGCATACATTTTATTTTAGCATTGAAGAAAATAGAGAAGGACAATTTGGGGCCTAAAATTGTAAATTGTACTGGGCCCATAAAGTGGTAAATCAGGCCCTGCTACTATTGAGACTATTATTGATTTATAAATATTTTGAATAATGTGACTAGATATATTACATATTGACTATGAAAACATGATATTTTTTTGCCATGTTATATTTTGAATCATTATAATCATTTAAAAAAATATTTTTGTATAATATAGTTCAAAATTGAAAATGGAAACGTTGCAGAGTTTTTTATGCTCAATCGTGTCGCAAAAAAGGTGATTTATGCTCAATCTTCGTGTTTCAGCCGAAAAAAAAAGAGCAAGTGGACGTCACTCTGCTGTACAATTGGGTCACTGAAATAGATGGTGTTAAATTTGAATTCATTATTCAATGATATTATAATATCATTGTATAAGAAAAACGCGTCTGAGCGAAGACAGTCAGACAGCCTATGATATTGCTAAGTATATTTGATGACATTATTTTGAATAAAGTAATTTGTATAATATAACCTATTTACGTTAAACTTGTTTTTAATTTTCAATCCTTAGTTATAAAAGTTAAGCATTTTATAAATTTTTCACGATTTTTGACCCAACAAATAAAATTGTATTGACATTTATAATAAAAAAAAAATTAAAAGTCCGTAAGCAGCTCAATACGAGTCAAATTATTTTGAAAAATTTAGTATAGGAATCGATAAAATAATCATATTGTGTCAATTTCAAGTTTCTACGGTTAATAGTTTTTGAACTACAACAAAACAAGAAAATTATAAATAATTATCAGAATCAATTTACTCAACCATTGTAACAATAAAAATTATTAAAATAGATACAATTGGAACTGAATATAAATATTCAATCACTTATATTGTATCTGGTAAATATAATGTAATATTAACTAGGTGTTAAAAATATACGTCATAAAGTTAAACTTTTAATTCTGTATCAACAATATTTAAATATTATGAGACTTTTAAGTCTACGTGACGTATTTATACACAATATTGCGTGTAACATTCATAATAATATTACAATTTGCATATAACTAAGCAACTTTATCAGGTCACACATATATGAATGTGGTTAGGTTAGGTTAGATTGATTTCAGAGAATTGTTGTTTTAAACTTTAAAAGATATTTTTGTAAAGCCCCAAACATACATCCATACATACCATACATCTCTTTAGGTTTAGTCAAGAGATAAATATTTATAAATTGGCAATTTTGGTTTTGAGTAGAATTATTGTGCGTTTTCCTTGTAAGAGTCTGATAGATGGGTTAAATTGTAATTCAATAATATATCTTTCCATACGAATAATGATTCTAATCGGAGACGTTCTG
>NW_021770402.1:0-1320 GCF_005508785.2 Acyrthosiphon pisum | reverse complement strand
CATTTTTCAGTTAGTGTTAGAATAAATATGAGCGAGTTGAGTATACGAACAACTGTGTTAACTTGCTATTGTTTTTATAAAACTTGTTTTTATTCACTATACAGCACACGTATTCAACTGCAGTAGAATTATACGGGCTGTGTATCATAACATTTCATACAGTTCTTACGACACTTGCGTCCCGCAGGTTACACACTAAGCGAGTTTTTCGCGTGCAGATGCGAATTTTTATTTACTTACAACACGAAGTTAACATACTACGTAGACACAATCTACGTGGCTAAATTCCTAAATACAATATTAAAAAAAATAAAATCTATACCTAACCAAAGTTATAATATTTAAACGACGTATAGTAAACCGTTCGACAAAATTGCCACATTACCTAAATTTTTTTTTTTACACAACATGATTTTCACCATTATCTCTTTTTAATGCCATCATAAATACAACTGAAATAGGCATATTTTAAATACGTTTCTTCATTAATTTTATCTTTTTTTTTTTTAATTCACAACTTCAAAATAATGTATGTGTAAGTGTGTAACACACTAACGCCCGTCCAATGGATTTGTTCCAAAAATAGTGTGACATGCTCTGTATAATATTTTCGTTAAAATAAATTTTAACCCAATTATGTATAGGTATTACTCTTTAAAGGGTAATACTAAAACTCGGGACTGGACGGACCATGCGATTCCATTCTAACTGTAATAACAGAAACAGTGTTACACGAACAACCTCATCAAAAATATTACTTTCTATGTAGCTACTACTATAATATATTAAATATATTATGCCAGAATGTTAAATATATTATTTAAATATCATTCATTCACGTAGAATAGATTAACCAAAAATATATTAGCGACAAATGTGTGCCTATTATTGTCAAAACGGTACGCCATTACAGCAACAAAGATGCCCGGATATGGCTCGTGCATTGGACCAGACGGTCTGTAGTTAAGTCCCACCTGATTGAATTACAACGAAATAAGAAAATCGTTGCATAAAGAATCGAGTGAATATCCTATGTTGTAACAATTTGAACTTGACATTCAGTACCTACTTTTTTTTTTTTGATAAAGTTATACATACTTATGAGGAATCCTTGTATTCAATTTTCAAATCTTATATTTAAAAAGAAACATTTTACTGGATCTCTAACTCAAAATAATTTGCACATTTTTATAAATTTTCGGTATTTTTTCTAAATCCGAATTTTAAATGCTTATAAAAAACATATGGATACGGCATTCCTTTATACATTCTACATACACTGTTTAGGCCAACATAACGGAGAGTGAAACGATGGTTCTC
>NW_021770401.1:351-629 GCF_005508785.2 Acyrthosiphon pisum | reverse complement strand
CTCATCTCTTAAAAATCTACCTTAGTATTTAAACTGAAATAGCGTAAAACCACGTGGAAAAAATTAACAAAACGAATATTGGACAGAAAGCAAAAAGTACGTCGGTACTAGTGTGCTACTGTGGGAGTATGTAATAAGAAATACCAATGAATTATGCGATATAGCTAGTAATTATTATTAGTTATCGGAGATTGAGACTCGCGTAGTCAAATAATCGCATGTAGAATATAATAAAATATTGATTATGATTACGAATTACGATTTACTATTTAAGATTG
>NW_021770401.1:0-251 GCF_005508785.2 Acyrthosiphon pisum | reverse complement strand
AGGACCACTACATATTTTAATAGTAATAGTGGTCAGTGGATAATGGAATATGGATAATAATCAAATATAATAATCTATCAAATAATACCTATTGGTCAATAATCGAAGAGGAAATAACAAACATGATAAAATATTTTGATTGTTGATAAATGGATCACAAACGTGATTTTATAATCACTAACTAATATCAGTAATTATATAATAACCTTAAAGAGTAAATAATCTTAACCGCCAAAATTGAGTACATGAGA
>NW_021770400.1:10008-10262 GCF_005508785.2 Acyrthosiphon pisum | reverse complement strand
GAACATTTGGCAAGGGCTTTTCTATAGCACTTTTTGAATGGAGTGTCAGCATTTTTTATTATTTTATCGATGCCAGATTTTGCGATTAAATCTAATGTATGGCTTGCACACCTATAGTGTGGTGGTAATTGTATGTAAGAATCATTTTCTTCTTCTGCAGGATTTGAATTACTCAAGATATCAAATAAGTCAATCACTTCATCATTGTTACTGTCTTCGTTGTCACCTGATTCATCGTCATTGGAATTTTGATC
>NW_021770400.1:6546-9908 GCF_005508785.2 Acyrthosiphon pisum | reverse complement strand
GATTTAAATGCCTTAACAAAATTAGAGCCGTCACTGTGGTACTAGCAACAATCTTATTTTGGATTTTATTCAATACACTTCCCTTAAGACGAGTACAAGCTAATGATACAGATTGTCTCTTCAGTCTTGTTTTCTCTATCCAATGACAAGTAACTCCTAAATAACTCTTTTTTGTTTTAGTCCAGCAGTTGGCTGTAGTAGCAACACATAATACGTTTGATAGTTTTAATATAATGTTATCAACCATAGCTGAGTAAACACTATCGATACGTAGTATTATGGTTTTTCTACACATTAATTTTAACTCGTTAAGTAAACCTAATCTGACCAAATTTACAAACGACGGTTTATCTACTATGCATAGAGGTTGAGTTTCACTAATAACAAATTCCAATATAAGTTTTTCTGTGTGACTTTTGTGTCTTCTTTACTTTTACCAGCTGAATAGCACTCATCGAGTGTCGATTGAACTGCTTTTTTTTGGGAACATTCAGATTGTTCGATTTTAAATCTCTTTTTTGGATTACATGAATTTGACTTTCCCTCATTAATAGCATTTTCAGGAGTTTTTAATTTGAATTGATGCACTATATATAATAATTAGATGAAGTCATTGAATGCTTCAATACAAACATTTTAATGTTCATTAATTTATTTACGTATTATAATTAATTAATTGTAATGAAAATTCTTCTACTATTTAATTTTTTTCTAATATTTTAAGTTAGCTAATTTAGGCATAATGATATAAGGTAAACGTTATTTAAAAATTGATTTATTGAAATTAAATATTATATTATGTTATTCAAATTTAAAATGTAAATGTATTCCAAAAATCTTAACAGACATTTCAATTTAGAGTTTATGTTATGATTAAAATTATTATTCTTTTTTTATAACTAAAAATTAAGTGCCAAAAAGTGTAATTTTCTGGAAAATATATACAAGTCTTACTTACAGCCTTACAGGCCATAAGTTACATTTTTACATAAAACATTAGTCTTTTTAGTTATTTAAAAGAAAAAAATCACTTTTAATCTCTAAAATGTTAGTATAATTAACCATGTTAATAATAATAAATCAGTATTTTTAAGAATAATAATTAATAATCTTAAAAAGTATTAAAAAAGTTTATAAGTGATATTAGAATCTATCATAGTATGAACATTGAATGACCTTTTTTTTTTTTTAGGTATTTAGGTAGGTACATACCTTCCAACACGAGCGGATCACTGCAGCTAGTTCCACGCTCCACACGCGCATGCGCCCACCAATAACTACTATCGACATCATATCTTATCAATTATTAATACAAGTGATAAGTACTTGTCCAAAAACGGATACGGCGTTTACCCCGGTGGTGTCGAGAAATATCACAATAATATGTTATATTATAATTTATAATTATACTATAAAGTATAAACAAGTATACTATACTCTAACATTAATGGTCATTACCAATACTTGGATCAACATTTTAGCAGTAAAAAAAAAGTTTTGGGGGGATCTATCCCTCTAATCCCCTTCCCTAATTATGCCCCTGAATGGTTAAATAGTAAATACTAATATTATGTGATCCAGTGGGGGCTAGGGACACAGGCCCCCCAGACATTTTTTTTTATAAATATAAATATTATATATTAAATAACAAATAAACAAAATCTAAACTTCTTTTCAGATTGTCGCTTTATATATTAAATCATCAATAATTTATTTATCACATTGATTACCTATACCTACTATTATGACAATATTTTTGAATTAAGAATTAAGTATAATATTTTATTATAAGTGGATTTCTGTTGTAAAAAAATTGTTGTCCCAGATCTTTACTCTGGATCCATGTCTGATATACTATAAAGTATAAATAAGTATATAAGTCAAAACTCAGTAGTCAATGGTTAATATAGGCATACTAAATGTACAGAATTCTATTTATAAAATATTAAATTATAACAAAATTTCCAGCTATGAGTAGCTATTAACAAATAACTAGGCCATTAAAGATTAAAGTTCAACTTATTTTATGTATAGTCCAATACTTTTATATTTGAAAGATATATATTATTAGGTTATTCACCATACAAAATACAAATATAATATCATCCCATACGATATAATATAATAAAATGTCATCCCATTCCTAGTGCAGTTGTGTGTACAATCAGTGTTTATTACAGTCTTATAAAAATGTCGGAAATATTATTAAATAAACGTAAACGAAATGATGAATCAAGTCATTACGATGAAGAAAAGGAGAAATGCTCTTTGTGTAATAGTATGTTTAGCAATATTGGCAATAGGAATAAACATATGCAAAAAGCCCACGGTGTGGACAATAGAAGTAGTGTACGTTTGGTAAAATGTCCTTTATGTGAAGAAGACTTTAAAACACTCACAAATGTATGTGAACACATTTCCAAAGAGCATAATGTACCATTAATAAAAGAAACTGCAGCGTTTGACTCTCTCCATGGTATTTATATTAATTTTGTAATTAGTTATTAATATATATAATATAAAATAATATAAAGGGTGATTTTTAAATTTTAAGCATGCTCACCACATTTCAAACCAAAAGTGTTTGTTTAAGGAAATTAAAACAAACCAAATTGCATATACTAGTTTGATTCACTCAGAATCTAAAATGAGAAGAGTATGCTTAAAAACTAACCCTGTATATTGTCATATTATATTGTATTATATAAAACTATTTTGATTTATCTTATAGAATTTAAAACATGGAAAAGAAATATTGAAAAAGAAGATCTGTCTTTCTTTGTTGTTCAGAGGGTAGTTGGAAACAAAACCTATTATGTTTGTCACAGATCAGGATCTTCTCGAACAACAGGCACAGGAAAGAGAATGAAATGGTCACAAAGTCACAAAACTGGTAAGATTTGTCCTGCTGGAATGACAACAACTAATATTGATGGGTACATATCAGTAGAATTTAGAAGAACACATGTTGGCCATGCATTAAATATGAAATTTTTACATCTGTCAAAAGAAGAAAGAGATGAACTTGCTGGTAAAATAAAATCAGGTGTGACTTTTGAACGGATATTGGATGATATTCGAAAATCAGTAACTTCGACAGAATGTGTCAACCGATTCCATGCTGTGGACAAACGAGATTTATACAATATTAAAAGGGATTATGACTTGGACAGAGACATTGTACACACAAATGACGCTTTTAGTACAGAAATATGGGTAGAAGAACAAATGTTACTCAAAGAAAAGTCACCAGTAACATATTTTAAAATGCAAGGATGCGAGAAAGAACGTCCACTATTGAAAGATGATTTTATGATTGTTATAATGACACCTTATCAATAGATGTTTTGTCAAAATATGCA
>NW_021770400.1:2186-5217 GCF_005508785.2 Acyrthosiphon pisum | reverse complement strand
CAAAAAAGAAACAAAACGTCAAATAGCAGGCTAACAAAAACCAAATGAAATGCAAAAAAATATCAATTATGAGTACAATGAATAGTGAAGGGCAATCAAACGAAGTTATACATACCGACTTTGATCATGTTTATTATAATGCCTCTTCGAAACCACAATAACGAGTAACAGACTTATTATATGTTTTATTTGTATTGTGTAATGTGTTCTGTAAATATTTGTGACTATGAGTTATTAGTATATTAACCATGAAAAATTGACAGTTAAATTAATGATAATAATAATTAAAATGATGATTAATAAATATAATACAAGATATTATTATATATTTATAAATATTAGTAATAATTATAAATTATAATATAACATAATATTGTGATATTTCTCGACACCACCAGGGTAAACGCCGTATCCACTCTTATCCGTTTTTGGACAAGTGCTTATCACTTGTATTAATAATTGATAAGATATGATGTTGATAGTAGTGATTGGTGCGCGCATGCGCGTGCGGAGCGTGGAACTAGCTGCAGTGATCCGCTCGTCAGGTGTAGGGACAAAGGCAACAGAGACACGGGTGTTCACCTGCACAGGTGACGGGGACACAAGCGCACGCACCGCGCATATCCCCGCATTAGGTCAGTCTGCGCACGTAAAGCAACAGGCGAGCAATGTGGCAACCGATGTTGACAGTATGGTCATGGCGGTTGACACCAACGACCAGACAGTCACCGTCGCGGTTCAGAACCAGTGGCCCGCTCGACCGATTGCACTAAGACTAAGGGCCAGTTGCACCGTCTACGGTTAAACTTCGATCAAGCTTAATCAGCTAATAACAGATAACCGGGCAAATTCGGCCGATTAAACTCCGGTTAACTTTAATCAGAGACGGTGCAACTGGCCCTAAGGGCCCTTTCACACGCAGCCACTCTACAGCGTTTCTTAGCGGCGCATCAGTAGCGTTGAATATTTTTTAGAAGCGCCGTCAGTGGCGCTGCTAATGTTTTTAAAAGCGCGTTAGTGGTGCTGCGAAAGTGTATCGGTAGTAAATATTTGTGAACACGAGAGCACAACATCATTCTCAAAATGGACGTGGAAACTGAACTATTTTTGGCGATGCTATTATTTAAAAAAAAGAAACGTAAAAATACACCGAGAAGATTCTGGGTGCATCCATTGCTTCTAGAAAGACCGAACAGAGGATTATTTTATACATTGTTTGATGACTTGGAAGGAGATGATGAAAAATTCTTTTCATATTTTTGTATGTAGAAGAATACATTCAAAGAACTTTTATCTGGTATCAAAAATAATATAACGAAACAAGATACTGTCATGAGGAAGTCCATTCCTCTGAATGAAAAACTAGCTTTAATTCTGAGGTAAGAATAATAAATTTACAATATTAAAAGTGTTATACTATATTATAAGAAATATACTTAACGTTTGTTTGAAAATAAATTAAATATCTTTTCAAAAAAAATTGTATTAATATATCATCATCATTAAAAAACAAGATATTATATTAAATAAAAAACTAATAAAAAAATTAAATTAAAATAAATACCTTTTTAATTCTTATATACTAAAAAACAATATTGTTAACATACTTTTAGAGAGTTACTTTTAATTGCTAAATACATCATTAGATAAATCGCTTTTACAGAGGATGCATCTTCGGGGCTATAAGTTGTAGGCCATAACTGGTCTTGATGCTGCGCTCGCGTTTAGTTCTGGTATACAGGTATTTCGATTCCAAATTCAGATTGCGTATTTAGGGGTCGATTTACGATGGTTCGTAAGGCAGGTTGTGCAGGTTGGCTTGAATAAGAGTTTATATTAAACTGTGGACGTATCGGATTCGGATGTGAGTACTGATTTATAGTGGTTAAAGGATAGAGCTGACCTGAAGAAGTAGCACAAGCTGTTTGTTTGACAGACGCTATTAAATTCATCATTTGTGTCTTTACATTTAGTTTCATATTATCCGGTTTCGATTGTAAATCTTTACATAGGGATAATAAAAATAATCGGTCTTCGTTTTCATAATCCAAACTTTTTTTGTCTCTTGTTGATAATAGTTTTTTAGTAACTTCTAAGAGATCTTCGTCAGAATGCCGTTTCTTAGGCTTTCCTTTACAGGGCATTTTATTAATATTTTCTTCAGCTACTGCTTCACTTTCTTCTAAATTTCCTTCATGGTCGCTCAAATCTATACTATCATCTGTAGGTTTTGTGGTAGTATCTAAAAATCTGAGTTGATCAAAAAAATTGTATTTTTTTCTAAATTTTGTTGCAGAACCTGATTTCATATTATTCTTTTGCTTTGCCAATTCTCGTGTATATGAACCGCTTAAACTTTTCCATTTTCAGTGATATGAATTACCTGTGACATGAAAAAATTATTGGTTAAAATATTATTTGTTTTAGATATCTCGGGTCTGGATACACGATGAGCGATCTTCACATCGATTATCGCATTGGATTATCAACAATATCTTACATTGTGCGAAAAGTATGCGAATCTCTCTAGGCTAAATTTAAAAAAAGTTGTGTCCCTACAATCACGGAAGAACTACTAGCAAAAGTTGCTACAGAATTTGAAGAACGAGCTAATTTTCCACACGTTATTGGAGCCATCGATGGGAAACATATTCGAGTAATCAAGCCAGAGGGCAGTGCATCATGAAATTCAATTATAAACATTTTTTTCCATTCTCTTACTGGCAGCGTGTGATTCAAATTACAAATTTTTATACATTGACCAGGAAAATCAAGTTTTAACAACTTTTAAAAACTCAACGCTGTATAAATTGTTAAAAACTAACGAAATTAAATTGATACCACCGAAACCCCTTTCAGACAAAATTCCTTATTTTTTAATTGGAGACGAGGGATTTGGACTTTGTCAATTTCTTCTGAGACCATTTGGTGGAAAATATTTGTCTGTGGGTAAAAAGTATTTAATTATCGCCTTACAAGAGCCAGAAGATACATCGAATGCAGTTTTGGAATACTTAGTAATAAGTGGAGA
>NW_021770400.1:0-2136 GCF_005508785.2 Acyrthosiphon pisum | reverse complement strand
GCGAGGAACTTTTACATGTATAAGATAGACAATTACGATGAGTAGGGCCCAATGACGTCACGCGGCTATTTTACATTTCTTAATATCTCTCAAAGTAATAATGTTTTTTACATCGGATTTTCACCAAATCATTTCATATAGCCATAGTTACAATAATTTAACATTTAAAAATAATTTAAATAATTTTTTTTTTTGTGTTGTGTGCTCCTTTAAGTGCAATTTTGGAGTGAATTGACCTATTGCTAAATTTAGGACTTTAGAGATAAGAAAATATTATCTAATAGAAGACATAAGTTTTTTTTTAAATATTTTAATTTTAAAGCGAATTATCAACATTTAAAAATGTACAAACAATTTACAATTTTAAAACGCTCATAACTATAGTTATAAAATTAAAATCTAAAAAATACCTATGTCAGCAACTAGATAATATTCTTACTTCTAAATTTGGTAATAGGTCAACTCATTCTAAAATAAAACATAACAAAGTTAAATGAATTATTAAGAATGTACAATTTTTCTATGTTATGCGTTTGTAAGATAGAAACAATTCATGCGGGTATATCGTACTCTTAAACATTTTAAATGTAAATTTTTGTACACTTGTAAGTTTACTTTGAACAGTTTAAAAAACAAACTGGAAATTGCAAAAATAATAATGAAATCAACTCATACTGAATTTTATAAAAAAAATTAATAATAAAATCAGATAAATTTATTCGTAGGGTAATATTAATTTTGTTGGCATTTTTCATTATAACTTTATCAACATAATTTTATATTTTTAAAGTTTATAGAATTGTTTTGAATTTATTGCGGTTTGGGCTTGGTATATAATATGAATAGTTTATTTCGGTTCAGGTTTGTTGAATACAAATTACAAGTTTTATCATGCACAAGTTTGTGAAATGAGAATAATTTGGTTTGTTTGATTTGTCATCAAAGATTAATGCATTGCAAGTTTTAGTTCAAGAACTAAGTAATATCAAAAAATATATTTAAAGTATAGAATTAAAATTAATATAGAATTTAAAACGGTAACTTCCTAATCTAGGTATGTTAAAATACAGTATCAGTTGATATTAATTATTATTTGTAATAAAAATATAATAATGATATTTTTTATCTTCATACTTCAAAATTGTTGACATCCAAATCTACAAATTCAATTTGAGGCAATAATGCAGCTCCAATGTTGTTTGGTGTAATATAAATTTTATTCACCTGTAAAAAGAAAAATGTATTAAAATAATATTAACTACCTATCTTACTTTCTAAATATTACAATACAATGACAAGGGGGTTCTAAAAACCATAAATATCAAATACTTACATGGGTCTAATTCTAATGCCTACAACATTCATAACATTAACAATATTAAATTATTCATTAGATAAGAAGAATATATTATATTTAGCATAATATGTTGGGCCTGGCAGAATTATGTAGGTATTTAGACACTTATGCAGTTGAATAAAAAATCGAATAATTTATGCCGTATTGCGTTGACAATCATAAAAAACATTTAATAAATCAACTGATTTAGTAGCCCAAAATTATTCCCTTACATTTTAGTCAATCACATTTTTATGTAGCTTATAATATTATCTTAACTACCTATTGTAAATTTTTGTACCTGCATGTTAATATAAATTATCGAGTGAACATCCAAAATTATATTTAATAGGCATGAATAAATACACTAAACTAAGTATAAAAATCAATTATTGGGAATGAATATTTAAAATAAGAAAATATTGACTTAATTTAATATTATAATTTTAAATTTAAATTATTCTTTAACACCAAGCCAAGTGTCACTAATGGGTGGCATCTTATTCAAGAAATCCACGTTTTTTAAGTCCATATCATAGATGCTTATTGTACAAAATTGTACGGATTGTGTATGTGTTTGTGAAAAAAATAAAAAAAAAATAATAAATTATTCTTACTTTTGAAGAAAGTGTTAGTTTCCAGGCAATTGCATGTTCTCGACCTCCACCACCAACCACAAGTACACTAGCCATTACAAAATCTATAAAAATAAATAGCTTCTGTTAAATGAATGAAAAATCTATTGACATTTTCAATAAAAATATATATATGTAGCATATAAATTAATATTATATGAATCA
>NW_021770399.1:0-10157 GCF_005508785.2 Acyrthosiphon pisum | reverse complement strand
TTTTTTTTTTAATAATATTTTTTCAATTATTTAGTCAAAATTTTTTTTAAATTAAACCTTTTTTAATTATTTTTTGAATACGTGAGGGAAAACCTCACTCACGTTCTCCACAATACAATTATATTATATACATATATTGCATTATACATTATATTATAACAATTATAAAATAACGTATTACATTTTGAGTATTTTATAATAATTATTATTAAACCTACATGGTTTACAGTTTTACTCTTTCTAATGTCAAAACAAATTTGTAATATAATGCATAAGAAAAAGTAAAAACAAATATATGTATACTTATTTATATTTATAATTATATTTCATAGTTGTATGATATCAGCAATAGCCTATATTATATTATTATTATTATGTACCAACTGGCTACTATACCAATTGAGATTAATTGTATTATAATTATATATACCTACATAAACTTATAACTAAAATCTGTATGTTTATTTAGAGGTGATACACACACATAAGTCTTAAATTATAATTGTGTTGTTTTATTTTTAATGTTAATAGTTGTTATTTGATGTTAAAAATAAGGAATACACGTTTTGTAATTAAATATTGTTTCTAATTTAGAAATTAAATAGATATACAGCATACATATTTATTGGACTGTGTAAAAGTTCTAATCCCATATTGTAAATATAAACTTAAGGATTAGTTAGTATTAAAATGTAAACTAATAATTAAACTATTAAAGACTAAAATAAGTTTGTTTGTATAAAATGGATAAATTTTATTTTGTAATGCTATTTATGTATTTTAATATTTTTCTATAATTCAATATACATAATTTAATTGATATTTTAAATTACAATGAATAAATGTATAAAGTTATAGTCTTATAGAATATTGAATATTTGTATCTGTTAAATTATTTTACCATTAAATATACATTTTAGCATATTAACCAGAAATGGGTAGAGAATCAACTACCTAGTCATCGTTCAGTTTATATTTAAACAGGTATATAACTGCATAATATATAGAAAAAAATATCGTTATTTACTTTTCATTGAATAATGCCGTGTTCTTAACTCTTGTGTAGGTACTTTAAATTTTTTAATTGTATAATATGATTAATGTATAATCCAATATAAGGTTGAATTTTCTAATAAATTATCAAGATGTACAACGACACAGACTACTAATAAAGTAAAGTTTTATTTTTCTAGAGCCCAAGTCCACCAATTGCTCCCTCCAAAACATACAAATTTTGAATCTACGTCGGTTGCCCTTTCGAGTAAAAATAGTTCGGAAAACATAATTTTTAGTGTTCATGCCAAAAAAGTGTTCCTAAGTACAGCGCGCAGCTGAAATCTGGTAGCATCGTAGACAATGTATAATTTAGAAATCGTATTTTTTTTTTGGAGCTCAAGTCCCCCACGTGCCGCACTTGGGTGGTAGATATTTTGAATCTTTATTAAACGCTCTTTCGGGTAAAAATAGTTCTGAAAATATAATTTTTAGTGTTCATGCCAAAAAAGTGCTCCTAAGTACAGCGCACATCCGCTTCGCCCGTAAATCGGAGAAATCGGATTGTATGTATACACATTTATTTTTCTGGAGCTCAAGTCCCCCACGTGCCGCACTTGGGTAGTAGATATTTTGAATCTCTATTAGACGCTCTTTCGAGTAAAAATAGTTCTGAAAACATAATTTTTAGTGTTCATGCCAAAAGAGGGCTCCTAAGTTCAGCGCACATCCGCTTCGCCCGTAAATCGGAGAAATCGGATTGTATGTATACACATATATTTTTCTGGAGCTCAAGTCCCCCACGTGCTGCACTTGGGTAGTAGATATTTTGAATCTCTATTAGACGCTCTTTCGAGTAAAAATAGTTCGGAAAACACAATTTTTAGTGTTCATGCCAAAAAAGTGCTCCTAAGTACAGCGCGCAGCTGAAATCTAGTAGTATCGTATACAATGTATAATTTAGAAATCGTATTTTTTTTTTGGAACTCAAGTCCCCCACGTGCCGCACTTGGGTAGTAGATATTTTGAATCTCTATTAGACTCTCTTTCGAGTAAAAATAGTTCTGAAAACATAATTTTTAGTGTTCATGCCAAAAGAGGGCTCCTAAGTTCAGCGCGCAGCTGAAATCTGGTAGTATCGTATACAATGTATAATTTAGAAATCGTATTTTTTTTTTGAGCTCAAGTCCCCCACGTGCCGCACTTGGGTACAGTGGCGGCTCGTGCTATGGAGCACAGGAGCACGTGCACCACCTATATATTTTAAGAATACTAAATTGCTCTACAGCAATAATTGTAATTTGTATTACATAATATTTATGCAAGGGATTAATATTTATTGACAAAAATGAAAATTAGTATGTTGATTAATTAGTTACTCATTTAACATCAGGGAAGTACTATAATAGGTGATAATTGATATTATTGATAAGTGATACTGTGATAGCCGATAGGTCGTAGGTGTTGCTGACTATCCAAATGCACATTACGTCCACTGTTACGCCCATCAGTTAAATTTAATTATGAAAGCTGCTTCTTGTAAAAGTAAAGAGACGCATATATTTTTTTCTAACCTAACGGACATAACAAATTTTTTACCCGTTCGCCCCAAAGAGTTCAAGTTTTAGACGAGATAGTGAAAAAAAGGTTGCCTAAAACCGTAGAAACTCGATGGAATTTTAAAAGCAGAGTTGTGAATACAGTTTACGAAAATAGAGAATTACTTATTGAATGTATGGATAAAATTGAGACTACTTCAAATCAAACTACTACAATTAACCAGGCAGGTGCTCTACGTAGAATGTTGCTAGAATCAACTTTTATTTATTGGTTAAATGTTTTCCATCGTATCATGCCTCACTTAGATATTTTATATAACCAACTGCAAAAAAGAAATACAAGCCCAGTAGAAATAAATAATGCAATACATAATTTTGAAATTAATATTCAGAAAGAAAGGGATAATTTAGACAATATACAAGTAGATGAAGGTGAATCTGTCAAAAGAAGACGAGAAAATATTTATTTAACTAGAAATATTATAGCTAAAGAAGTGTGTGACACAATTATTGTAAGTGTCAACGAGCTGTATAAGTACAAAGGACATCTAATTGCAGCCAACTTATTTTTATTAGATAATTTTGAAAATTATGAAAAAAACTTTCCACAACTTTACCTCGAATCAACTGTAGAAGCATACCCATTTATAGATAAATTGAAATTAAAAACTGAGCTACAGGTTATCTATAAACGAAATTATTTTAAAAACATTTCAACAGCAGTGCATTTACTTAAATTTATTATAGAAAATCAATTACTTGATACATTTTCTGAAACTTCCAAACTTTTAAAAATTGTTATAACTATACCTATGACTTCCGCTGAAGCTGAACGTTCATTTTCCACACTGAAGAGGATAAAAACATTTTTGCGTAGAACCATGTCAGAAGATCGACTATCAGCATTGTCAATGTTATCAATAGAAAAACTTATGATCAAAAATATTCCTGATTTTAATGAAAAGGTTATTGATATGTTTGCTAAGAAAAAAGAAAGAAGAATAGAATTAATTTATAAAAATGTATCTGACTAATATAATAATAATGATCTATTTTTATCCATTGTTTATTAACCCTATAAATTAAAATACCTACTATAATATTATAATATACTAGATATTTTAGAAAAATATGTATTATGTAAGAATCATACCTATAAATATATTAAAAAAGTTCAGTTTTTCTAATGTATCTAATTTATTATTAATTACCTATTACTATATATAAAGTATTAAATATAGGTATTTTACTATTTTATATATGTGCACCAACTATTTTACCCACGAGCCGCCACTGCTTGGGTAGTAGATATTTTGAATCTCTATTAGACGCTCTTTGGAGTAAAAATAGTTCGGAAAACATAATTTTTAGTGTTCATGCCAAAAAAGTGCTCCTAAGTACAGCGCGCAGCTGGAATCTGGTAGTATCGTATACAATGTATAATTTAGAAATCGTATTTTTTTTTTGGAGCTCAAGTCCCCCACGTGCCGCACTTGGGTAGTAAATATTTTGAATCTCTATTAGACGCTCTTTCAAGTAAAAATAGTTCGGAAAACATAATTTTTAGTGTTCATGCCAAAAAAGTGCTCCTAACTACAGCGCGCAGCTGAAATCTGGTAGCATCGTTGACAATGTATAATTTATAAATCGTATTTTTTTTTTGGAGCTCAAGTCCCCCACGTACCGCACTTGGGTAGTAGATATTTTGAATCTCTATTAGACGCTCTTTGGAGTAAAAATAGTTCGGAAAACATAATTTTTAGTGTTCATGCCAAAAAAGTGCTCCTAAGTACAACGCACATCGGCTTCGCCCGTAAATCGGAGAAATCGGATTATATGTATACACATTTATTTTTCTGGAGCTCAAGTCCCCCACGTGCCGCACTTGGGTGGTAGATATTTTGAATCTCTATTAGACGCTCTTTGGAGTAAAAATAGTTCGGAAAACATAATTTTTAGTGTTCATGCCAAAAAGGTGTTCCTAAGTACAGCGCGCAGCTGAAATCTGGTAGCATCGTAGACAACGTATAATTTATAAATCGTATTTTTTTTCTGGAGCTCAAGTCCCCCACGTGTTGTACTTGGGTAGTACATATGTTGAATCTTTATTAAACACCTTTTGCATTAAATATTGTTCAGATAACATAATGTTTAGTGTTAAATCTGTTTTAAGTAAACCAGGCAGTGGTTAAGCTCATATATCCGTTAATCCCCGATTGCCATCTCTAAAATATACAAATTTGAGTTTACATTGATGGCCCTTTCTGTTAAAAAAGGTCAGGAAAATTTATTTTTTGGTATCTATGCCAAAAGAAATTTCAAAAATATACTTATAATTTTGAATCCATATCGGTCACCGTTTTAAGTATAAAAGGTTTGGTATACATACATTTTCGAGTTCGTTTTGAAAAAGCCATCACAAGTACACCACAAATAATAAAGTAATTTTGGTGATCAATCCGAAACGGGCGTCTAAATATTTTAGATATATTTTAATGTACTTTGCAGTACAATCTTATTTGTGTCTATTAATAAATTTATGTGGGGTGTTAAATTGGATTTGTTTTAACTTCTAATTTTAAATTTTAAAGTCTAAAAGGATTGTTATTTGTAGGTAATGTCCCATCAATAGGATAGTGAACAATTAATGATATACCTATTCACTACTTTACGTGTATTGGCAGTATTTGGAAAAAAATTGCATTGAAAAAGGTTTGTTGTTAAGTGATTCCAAGAATACTAAAGGAAATTTTTTAAAAGCTATTGCCTATTTATGAAAGTTTGATAATTTATGATCATAATGCGAGGCCTTAATACATAAATAAATAAAATCAAGTTTGTTATTTATGAGTTATAAAGTCTATAGTATGATTAAATATTACCGGCTGACATTTAGATACCTACCTATGTTGAAGCTCATTTCCCATTGTTGACCCTGTTTTACGTAAATGTTAAATTAGTTTTGTAGAATATTATAGATCGTTGGTGGGTTATTGCCGGATAATATAAACTTTGTCCTTATAGCTGATTTGACTGATTTTATTGCACTTCTAGACGATCTAATCACTTGTTTTTAATAATTGTATAAGGACCTGTATTTTTATTTTGATACAATATTTTTCAATATTTTAATCATCTCGTTATTATTGCTCTCCGTTGATGCCTAAATTAACATTATAAGATGGAAATCATTTTTTATGTATTATTTGTACTATTTCAGAATAGTAAAATACTTTAAAGTGTTTCACCATGTTATATTTTCTAATTATAATAACTATTTTTTAAATTGGGTTGTTACAAGTTTCGTTATAATCTCAATAATAATATTATTATTATATTATTATTATTATTATTATTCATCCGTCTTGAATTATATCTATAAAATAAATATTTTTATTAAAACTCCTTATAAGACAAGAATAGGCAATCGAGTATGCAGGAATGCGGTTACCTACCTTATCAAAATTGATAAGCGCTAAACGTCCGGGAGCTAACTTCACAGACATTTGTTAATACGGTATATTTTTTTTTTGAATTTTGATCCAAAATTGACTTAATTTTTGTAATTAGGTCATAATCTGTTTCAATTCTGTTTTCCCTCTATTTAAATATAACTCGAGATATAAATCAATTAATTATATTTTATTTGATAATTGTAATAGATGTTATTATTGTATAATAAATTCTTTTTTTTTAATAAAATAAATTGTACTCCCATTGTTTTCTCAGGTGTATGTAAAACTATATTTAATGATTGTACTGACTCCATGTTTGAAGAATTAGTGAAGGAATGGTTTAAACATGGAAAACAGCGGTTTTACAGAGAAAATAAAAATAATGTTGCATCAAATTTGAATGCATCAATCTAGTAAGTAATTTTAAGAAAAAAGTAAATTAATACATAATATATAAATCAAAAATAATACCTAGATGTTAGTTATAGTACCTTAGTATTATTAATACAAGTTTTTTTTTCAAGTTATTATGTAATTAATAAGTTAGGTATAGTATATTAATATATTTACAATACTATTTGGGAAATATTTAAATTTTGAAATGCTTGTAAATAAAAATATCAATAATAGTTGATAAGATACTAAAATATAATATTCTTCTATTTGAATTTGGTAGTAGGTTAATCGTAAGAAACGTAAAATTTGATAAATTTTGCATTAAAGTACATGCTTGAAGTTCTACATAATTAAAATAGTTTTAAACTTATAAATACAATGATGTGATTTCTTAGTGTTTTTGGTACTTATATAATATAAATTAAGAATATGTATGCTTTCAAAATAGATAATATTCTGCATATTTTAAATTATATACATTTTATTGTTTCAAAATATTTATTTATTTGTAATTTATTTGCTTTTTTAGAAAAGAAAAACAAAAGCTCCTGAAACCATGTCAAAAAGGCATTTTGAAAGACATATAAAATCAACCTTTCGAAACCAGTCTATTTGTTTCACATCATCATCTAAAAGTGTAAATATTATACCAAACAGCATATTAATTTCATCTCAAAATACTTTTGCAAGTAGCACAAACGATTTAAGTAACCACATAACATTAATATCAGACTCTGAAATTGTAAATAATAATATTAATACAGTTATTTCAAATAAAAAGGTTGACACAATTATACATGACCATACTTTAATTCATGAAAATTCTATCACAAATCCAATACAAATTAATAAACCAATTCTAACTGATAAACGAAGATTTATAATTTCAAAATATCATGTTTCACACCATTTGGTAAATGAATTACTTATTATTTTACGTGAAGAAGAATTGGATGTGCCGAAGGATGTCAGAACTCTACTAAGAACACCTAAATCACATAATATTTTAAATATAAATCCAGGAACTTATATTCATTTTGGGGTTCGTAACATGTTATTGCCTATAATATCTAAATTTTTTGATGAATTACGTAACACATCTTTATTAGAATTAGGATGTAATATTGATGGTCTTACAATTTCTAGGAGCTTAATGGCATGTTTCTGGCCTATACTAGTTTCATTTGTTAATTGTAATATTTATAATTTATCAAAAATTGTCATACCCATTGGTGTATATTATTATAAGAGCAAAAAACCTTCATTGGCCTCAGATTTTTTGACACATTTTATTTCTGAAATGAAAACTATTAGTGATGGTGGTTTACATATAAATGAAAAAGTGTTTCAGTTAAAAATAAGTCAAGTTGTGTGTGTTGCCCCAGCTAAGGCTTTTATATTAAACGTCAAAGGTCATAATGCCTACGACTCATGTAATTCTTGCATTGTAGAAGGTTCTTTTATTAATAATCGTATGTCCTACTTAGATATTAATTGTGCCTTACGAACAAATGAATCATTTAGAGAAAAATTAGATGAGTATTACCACAAAGGTGAAAGCCCATTAGAAAAATTTGATATTAACATAACTCATACAGTAGTACTAGAATATATGCACAATATTTGCCTTGGAGTTATGAAAAATTTTTTAAACTTCTGGGTAAAAGGTTTAAAATCTATAAGACTTCTATCAGTAGACGTAGATTTAATTAATTTTGATTTGTTGGATCTTGGACAATATTTACCATCTGAATTTAGTAGACAACCTAGATCATTGGAAGATATTGAATTTTGGAAGGCTTCAGAGTTCCGATGTTTTCTTCTTTACACAGGCCCCATTGTTTTGAAAGGTCGCTTAAAAAAAAAAAACTATTCTCATTTCATTATTTTACATTGTGCTATAAGATTATTAATGTCTGATAAAACATGTATTATTTTTAATGATGTTGCAAATGATATGCTTATGTCTTTTGTTAGAATGTAATCAATATTTTATGGAGAGGATACCATAAATTATAATGTTCACGGACTCATTCATGTAGGTACCAAATTTTGTAAAACTTCATGGCCCCCTTGATAATTTTTCCGCGTTCAAATATGAAAATTATTTAGGATTTCTGAAAAAAATTACAAAAAATAGTAGTTATCCCTTAGAAGATGTATATAACAGAGTAATTGAATATAATAGGTTTAATTATTTAAATGCCGATATTACTAATCCAATCTTGAACAATGAAAAAGATTATAATGGTCTCCTGTATGGAATTAATATGTTAGTTACTTATTATGATTCAGAAGTTTTACAAAAATTCTCTATATCTTGTAATAATTTAAAAGATAACACCTTTTTGTTAAATTCAAATGATGTTATTTCAGTAAAAAAAATTATTCAATATCCCAACTCTAGTATAATGTTGGAAGTTAGTAAATTTCATGAATGTTATTCAATGTTTGATTCCCCAATTAAGTCAACTGAGGTAGGATGTTTTTATGTAAATATTTCAAAAGTGTCTTCTTATTATTTAATACCTTTAGATAAAATTAGTTTGAAATGTTTTTTTGTTCCTATATCCAACAACAAAGCTATAATGCTTACTTTACTGCATTCATTGTAAAAATACATGTACAAAATTATATTTGATTTTTAATTATTTTAAATAAGGTTTTACTACATTTAAAGTGTTTATCGGTTTATATTACATTCGTAAATTTTGTTTTTGTGTAAGAAATAATCACTTTATTTTATATAAAAACAATTATTTATTTATTTTATTAAAAATCATATATACTCTATGTCTATGGGTAAATATATAATTTATGTTTAGATTAGTTGTTTGTTTCAAATGTATAATATTATATATTACATAATTATAAGCTTTAAATCATGAGTATAAAAAGTAATAAACAAATAATAAAATTAAAAAAAAACAATATAGGTATGTCTTATTATGAATTATGCCTAAATAATAGTTATTTATCATGATTGTTATTGTTATAACAAATAATGCATAAAAATATTTGTTAGATATATGTACTTTGTACAATGTAAATTGTAAATATATTTGTATTTGTATGCTCTAGATAAATAAACTTTCGTTGGCAGCACAATCTGAATGAATGTGTTTACTTTTTCTCACATAATATTTGGTTCACTATAAAAAGGTTCACTTTCACTATTCTCTGAATTAGTTGATTCATCCACACTTTCAAATAAAGTTTTAAACCATACTTCTGCCGTAAAATAATCTCCACCATCAAGCCATACCAGTTTAAATCTTGGACTTAAACACGACGCTTATATGAGCTCTTTTTTCCATATTAAGCTAAATCGTTTTTTAACTGATTATTTAATAGTCTTTACAAGTGGTCCACAAAAATGTAAATTTTTTTCTCCTAAAATATTTAGTTTTTTTTCTAAGGCATAAAGTGTTAGCTGTAAATTTTTAACAAACTTATTAACATGCCATCTTCTTCCTGCAAAAAATCTAAAGAGTCAGTGAGAGGTGCCACTACTTCGAAATATTCATCAATTAGTTTTATTTCTTGGACTGTGAATCTTTGAATTTCACAGAAGTCCATGGCTTGGTTCATATTGTCAATTCCATTTGAACTTGACAAAATGTTCTTAATTTGCAATAATCCATGGTAGGTGGCATTCCATCTCCTTTTGTTGGGAGTTTTTAAATAAACATTTAGTAATCTATGGATGTTTTTTGCTACTAAACTTGACATGTTCTTCTTTGACCATAAAGAA
>NW_021770398.1:9735-10019 GCF_005508785.2 Acyrthosiphon pisum | reverse complement strand
AACCACCACACCCCCTACCCCAAAAAAAATTGTCGACGTTTATAATATATCATAGGTTAATGTGTTATACGTTTCGAAAAATAAAGCTGTATCAATTATGGTGCTAAACGAATTATTATCTCTATTTTACACATCCTGTTATCCTAAATTGATGTGCCGCGTATTTTCCAATACACTTTTGTGGTTTTTGATATGTATTAAAAATACACAATGTATTTCTGTATTTCATAATTAACTTTGATTTTATGTACCTACTTACAGTTTATTCTAATTTATATTGTGCA
>NW_021770398.1:0-4636 GCF_005508785.2 Acyrthosiphon pisum | reverse complement strand
GAGGACGTGTCACGAAAAATTTACGCGTGCAACGACCAAGAGGATGCGCTGTTAAGTGTTTGACGATCCGCAAGCGCGCGGCGTTTAAGTCACGCCTACTATTCGCAATTCGCAACCGGCCGACAGCGGCGACGAGTGCTTGTTCAGGAGCGCCGTTTATTTGTCTATGAACGTTCGTCCGGTACGATTCGTATCATTATAAAATTCATTATACACAAATACCGCCGTAATATTTTCAATACCCTCGCGTACCTATGAACTACCGATTATAAATTAAGATACTGCTCACTTAAATTTATGTTATGTATTAAATTTATTTAAAAAATTGTATTTCTTGACTAAGGTTTTGATTGATTAATTGCATTATTTGTTACATAACTTTGTGAAATTTTAAGAATTATTACACGATAATATTATGTTCCTTAACTTTTCAGCATGGCTATTATTAATTTATCGGAGAGAGAATTGTTTGCCGAAATTGAGGCGGCATCGGCGGCACTGAAGGTGGGTGAAAAGTTGGCCACGGCGCATTGTGTCTCCGAGGACTTCCAGATGGGAAGTGGTATTGCCGTAAACTTCAAGTAAGTACATTTATAGCTTCATTTCATATCATTCATAACTTTATTTTCCAAAAATACGAACATACTCAAGTAATTATAGTTTTTAATTTACATATTTATCTGATATGTTTTAAACATTTTGTAATGTGCTGAAATAAACTGCACAAAATCTGTATAATATGTAGTATTATTTAAAAATAATAATAAAAAAACTGAGAAACTCGCATAGCTATGTATAATGCGTTTTGTGAAATTTTCAAATATCTAGGGTATTAATTTTTGATTTATATTAAAAAAAAATATTTAATTCAATTTAAATTGCAGGCTGAAGTACGGAGCCCTCGGAGCCCTGATGGACCAAAAGGTCCGGGTCGGTGGTGTGGCGGAATTACCTCGGAGTGACGAGGGAGGTAAATTGTGTGTATTTTACCTTGTCACAAAGGTCTTATTCCACCATAAGCCGACTCTCCAATCTCTGGCCGATTCGTTGAACCAGTTGCGGGATCGATTAATCGATTTAAGAATAAATCGATTAATCATCCCAAAGCTTGGGTGCAATTTGGATCGGCTGGATTGGTATCAGGTGCGTGGTCTGCTTTCAGCCACGTTCAGCCACGAGATGTATATCACAGTATGCGATCCCGAATACGTAAGATTTTTTTTATTATTTTTTTTATTTTGTATTCATCGTAAATAATTTGTTGGAAAATGAATTCACTATTTAATCATAAATGTAATTTATATAGCCTGAAATACGAACACATAGAGTGGCGCCTCTGCGGGTGGACACCAACAATGCCCCAGATACCAGGGAATTACTTATACTACCTGTTGATATTAGCAGCGCCAGTACAAATTCGACGTTGGACAGATGTTTAACACATTTTGACTTAAAGACAGAGTAATTTAAATTTAAATATTTTTATGTTATTTTTAATTTCAATTTTTAAATTCCGTCTATACCTACTGGTCTACATGCAACTAAAATGTTTGTTTCAATTTTTTAATACAGATTAATTTCCAACGGAGTTTGGGCCTAGCTAAGAAAGGGCCAAGTTATGGCCACATTTGCAGCAACCAACAATTTCGTAATATGGTTGAAAGGTGAAGACGACAGTTATTTTAGGACTTTGGAAACCCAAATCGACGAAACATTAACATTGGGGCTCCGTTCGTCGATTTGGGTATTTCCAAAGTCGGAAATGGAGTATTATACGGGGTTTTGTGCATTGGTTAGGTCCAAGCTGGCTGACAATGCACAAAACTTCCAAATCGTCATTTGTGATCCAAATCTGTAAGTTAATTATTCATCGAATGATTTTTTATTATTCTATGATGTTTGGTATTAATTTTCACTAATTTATAAACTTTCGAAGGTCAATGACAACCGGAAAATGGCCTCGAGGCAGGGCACATCACCGGCCCTCGCCCATGTCGTCTACGCATGGCCGTAGCCAAGTCAGTATTGTACGCGGTGAGTACCATGGACGTGGTGGTCGTGGTGGACGTGGTGGACGTGGTGGACGTGGTGGACGTGGCCGATTAGGTGAACACGGCCGATATGGTGAACCCACGGACATTTATTCGAACGCGTTAAATGCATTGGGGCACACTGTCTCATCGATTGTATCAGTCGGTTAGTTTCAACAGTATAATATTTTAGAAACTTAGGGCCGTTCTTACAATATCCGGTTAAAGTTAACGGACACTGAACCAACGGAATTCTGCCGTTAAAAAATCTGTTATCAGCCGGTTTTCGTTGACTGACACTTAACTGGGCATTGTAAGAATGGTCCTTAATTGTATAAGTAATAACATTTAGCTAAAAAATAAAAATAAAAATGTTATATTATTGTTACAATATAGTACAAATGGCCACACAGAGTGCAAGTCCGCCCACGCAACCCACGCCAGGACCTTCGTGGAGCAACGCAAATTATACTCGTGGACGGGCACGTGGATGGACACGTGGACGTCAAACCATTATGTGTCATAATTGCAAACAATTTGGCCATACACGGCAGTATTGTCCTAAAAAGTGTAAGTACCTGGACAAATGATTTAAAATTAATATTGATTTTACATTATGTAAACTTCAATGAACACTTCGTAATCCGCAATGTTAATATAAATAGTTTACGCTACCTACGCATGATTCACCCAGGGTAAAGGGTTGTTATGTTGAAAACACGTTTCAATATAAAAAAAACTTATTTATTTTGTTTTAAACGATTGAAATACATATTTTAAGTATCAGCAAAAAACGTGTGTTTAAAGCAATACGTTTCGTAAATTTTTGTTGAAATAGCGTTAAAATAGCGTTTCAAACGTTTCTTAACATGTTTAAAATTTGTTTTTTTTTGTTTAAAAAGCCGCTTACTTAACCATACTGTATTTAGTGTATTTAAAATCTAACCACCACACCCCCTACCCCAAAAAAAATTGTCGACGTTTATAATATATCATAGGTTAATGTGTTATACGTTTCGAAAAATAAAGCTGTATCAATTATGGTGCTAAACGAATTATTATCTCTATTTTACACATCCTGTTATCCTAAATTGATGTGCCGCGTATTTTCCAATACACTTTTGTGGTTTTTGATATGTATTGAAAATACCCAATGTATTTCTATATTTCATAATTAACTTTGATTTTATGTACCTACTTACAGTTTATTCTAATTTATATTGTGCAGTAACTAGTAATCCACTAATCCTTAATACGTTATGGAACCTTACATATTAGCTTTACATAATATTGTATTCTATGCACCACTGCAGTTTTCCAATATTATGACAGAAACAAATATTTTTTAAATCAATAAACGCAAAACAAACAACTTCGTAATAAAATAAAATATGATATCAAAAACATAATTTATTAATAATAATTATGAATATAAAAAAAAGCATTAATAAAAATAATGTTTGTGCTTTTATTCTATTTTTATAATTTAACCAGTCAATTATAATGGGTACCATTGACGACGTTTAAAATAATATGTCATAGGTAGGCACGTTATATATTTTATATTTATATTCCCATTTTTAATTTGTTTTAATGTGTGATTTAATTTATTCTAATGTTACGTTTTGTAAAATGAAACAAAATCAATTAGGACACTAAACGAATTATTGTTTTTGTTTTAAACGTCCTAAATTGATTTTCCACGTATTTTCCAACACTGTTATGTAGTTTTTGAAATATTTGGGTATACTAGTGAGCTTTTATTAATTCAACTATAAAAGCAAATTATAGCCTATAGGTATTTTCACGTTTTTTATATTGCATACATTCATAACTACCTAGCTAATAACCAACGAGATAATAGGTAAAATTACTTTAATATTAAAAAAAACGACTAAGATATTAATATATTATACGTATTGGTATATACTTGATACTACATATTCCATCATTAAAATACAAAAATAATGTATTAAAAATACGGAATGTATTTCTATAATTTACTTTGAATTTATGTACTTACAGTTTATTGACTTTATTGTAATTTATATTATGTAGTAATCATTAAATACATTTTTCTCAAAAATATGCTATGAAACTTATCCTATAAGCTCTTAATATGTCGTCAACAATTTCAGATATTAGCAGAACTTTACATTTTCACTTATGAAATTGAATTAAATTAAAACCAAACACTAACACATACACGGGCTTACATAGCGATACGTTTACAAATTCGCAACTGCAGTAGGTACTAAACGTCCCAAATCATATCTAAAAGGCTAAAACATACCAAACATAGATAAAATATTACAACCGATAAGGCGTCAAATCCAATAACGCGATTACCAAGTCGGCGTAGTGATACTCGTAAGATCGCGACTAATGACTTACGAGTTCCGATAAACTTTTTGTCTGTGCAAAACCTGACATTTTAGGGTTCAAAATAGGTGTAATGGCGTAAAAAAATATTTAAATATAATTTTATTTAAGGATGGATAAAAATAAAGTTCTAAACCTATGATTTTAATCTATTTGTTTCTTTTTTCCAGGAATTGCTGAATTTTTTATACCTATGTTGTAATTTCTAATATTTTTTTATAATT
>NW_021770397.1:6148-9185 GCF_005508785.2 Acyrthosiphon pisum | reverse complement strand
TTTAAATTTTGACTTCGATACTTCGCGTTTTATATTACACAGGATAAGAAACCTGGTGCATAGAACAATATAGAAGCGAAACTCGATCAGCTGATGGGTGAAGTGTTTACCTATGATCTGAAGTCCGAACAATAAAACTGTTTCCGTAACACTGACATGATGTTATACCCGTATTGAAAAACCGTTTCCGCCTAATAGGTAGGGTATTCTGCGCGGGGTCGGGTTGTTTCCACTGTTTACTTTTATCATAGATTACGTATGCCACGCCCCCCTGGAGACCGTGTTCAAGGCTACAATCGCCCGATTCGGCCAATTCACAGAGTTTCGTACCCCTGCCTGGTGTAAATATTTATTTGTAAATATTTATTAAAAATATATTAACTAATAAATAAATAATATTTTTCTTTTTAACCATACATCAGTTTATATTATTTCAGAAAAACTTTATGCTCACTATCTTTACTCACATAATATAAATTTTTACCTAGCATCGTGTTTCTTGAAATAGTCCCCCTCCTTCACTATAAAATGTTTGAGATTAACGGGCGAAGACTACCATACACCATGCGCCTATTATCGGTCAGTGTGTATCAAGTCTTTTGTCCGGTGTACACGCATTTCACGTTTACAGTTTTTGTCAACAGATTTTCAGATACGGATTTATCTACTTATATAAGATTTTTAATTACCATAGTAGGTATTTATTATATTTTATATTTTGTTATTGAT
This sequence comes from Acyrthosiphon pisum, assembly GCF_005508785.2. Taxonomy (NCBI): domain Eukaryota; kingdom Metazoa; phylum Arthropoda; class Insecta; order Hemiptera; family Aphididae; genus Acyrthosiphon; species Acyrthosiphon pisum. Next base: position 8,456 of record NW_021770397.1, on the reverse strand, counting down.
AATCATTACCGGTAAAAATGTGAGTATTTAATTTATATTATTCATAAGAAATTTAAGAATTACATATAATCCGATTTTTAGATGTCAAATAATTCATCGTCGAGTACTCCGGTATATGGAGGAGATGAGTTTAATCACCGTCTGCATGAAATACCTATCCAGTCACCAGTTATCATCAACATGCATGACGTTTTTGTATATGGTGGGATGGTAAGTTTTTTTGTTTTTAAAAATAAAATATAAAATAAAATAATTTATTATTATTTAGACTCAATCCGAAGATAGTGGTTACTTGACTAACCAGAGCATGCAAGTTGAAAATAATGACTGGCATAGGGCATTTTCGCCTCTTCAGCCCCATGCATCACCATCACCACCACGACTATCACAGATGGAGAATTGGGAACGATCTTTGTCACCGGTTCAACCTGTTTTTCTGGAGGAAGCTTCGCCCGATATGTTCTCGCCAACAACTCCAAGGGCATACGCACTGAGGGTGAGAAACGATCTCTTCCCGGACTTAGTTTCTCAGCCCATGGTAGCCCCGGAATATAACATGTTAATTGTCGGGGAAATTATGAATACGTCGCGGCATTCTGGAGAGCAATCACCAGAAAAGGATTGGAGTGATGACGGGAATGATGAGGAGTTGATCTCTCATATGGAAGCATATGAAGATGATGAAGAGCTGAACCGGTGTATGGATTTGTATGAAGGGGGGGTGTAATGACTGAATTATTTGTTATTTTCAAAATATATATATATTTTTTTATTTTAAGACCTCGCATTCTATAATTTATATTTTCAAACTATATTAATATTTATAAATATTTTGTTAGCTGGTTATGTTAGTGGTAATTTTTAAAGTAGCAGACGGTCGCTTTTCTCGGTATGTCAGTAACTATTTTTATAAGGCTTCTTCGAGTTACCTACAGAGAAATATGTAGAGAGCGGATGGGACGAAAATCTATTGTAAGCAACCCGATTTGTATCGTAAGTTAGTACTATTGTTATAGCAGGATCGGAAATAAATCCTATTGTTGGTGATCACACACGTAGCCAGCCTTAGTGACACAACAACAACAATATTTTCTAGAGAAAATGATGATCAAAATAAATGAACACATTACTCGAATCACTGATGAAACAGAGGTAATGTCCAAATAATATTTTAGTAATACATGGCTTAAAATATTACCACCTCCAAAAATGCTAGAGATCGACGGCCGCTCCGTACCTTGGACCGCCTTGTCCTGATAATCGGTCAGTGTGTATCTAGTCCTTTGTCCGGTATACACATATTTCGCGATTACTACCTTTAGATTTTTATTTTAACAAGACGAATATTCTTGTTATATTTTTCTCACTTTTATTTATTTAACGAATATATTATTATGTTTAACTGTGGAAAGTGTACTGCGGTGTTCGACCGTAAATTTAGTTTAACTAGACACGAGAAAACTCATAATGCGGTCCGGCTCTCTTGTTCATCCTGCATTGCTACATTTAACGATAAGTCTAACTTGTCGCGCCATAACAAAATCAAACATGGTATGTACAGAACATTTGATATATTATAATTTTTTTTTCTGAAGGTAATTTATTTAGTTTCTTTATTAATTTTTTTATTCTTTAGGTATTGCTCGTGTACCTACGGTTCGAGATAATGAAGAAGTTGTTCCTCCACACGCCATTCAACCCGACCCACATACCCCCAGTCAAATAATTCCAGACGGATACATTGAGCTTGTACCTCAAATACTTGTGCCAGACACTCCAGCTGGTCCGTCTAACAGTGTACAAGTCATGCAAGAATCAGCTATTCGCCCAGTACGTGAAAATGAAAAATGGCAAGATGATGAAGCGAACGATCATATATATGTGGAAACGGTTGAACATCTTGAGGATGCGGGACTATGCGATGAGAACGGTAAGATTTTTTAAATATTAATGAAGGGGGAAATAGGTTTTTTTTCTGATTTTTAAAATTTTTTTTAGATTATTATAATACTACGAAAAAGGGAAAGCGTGTACAAGTAGAAAACACAAAAACGGCAAAGAATTCTAAAAAAATTCGAATGCAGGTAGTTCAGGAGGTAAGGTTCGTTGAGATCAGTTCTTCGCATAGTAGGATAGTGGTCAATTATTTCGCAAAAAATGTTTTAAATATTAGGGATTATATTACTTTTCTCGCATCAGTTAAATTAGATTTAAAAAAATTATTAAAATCTTATATTCAAAAAAATCCGATTAAATTTAATTTGAAACTGGAGGCTACGTATCACCGAATCAACATTGAAAACTCGTC
>NW_021770397.1:750-4979 GCF_005508785.2 Acyrthosiphon pisum | reverse complement strand
TTGTTGGTTACCGAGGTAATGTAGACAGTGAGGAGGTACCCAAACATTTCGTAGACGCGATCGTAGATGTGGGTAGGCGGATAGAAAAGTTATTGAAAACGAATGTACCATTAGTTATGAGTGAAAATGAAGAAAAAACACACCAAGAGTGTAAAATATGCAATTTATGTAATCGTACAGTATTCAGAGGCGATAAAGTTAGAGACCACGACCATTTAACTGGTAAATTTAGACAGACGCTTTGTTTTAAATGCAATCTTAAATTACAACAGCCTAAATTTGTCCCGTGTTACTTACACAATTTAAGTAACTATGACTCTAATTTTATCATTTCTGAACTAGCTTACGACACCAAGTCTATTAATGTTATCCCGAATAGTGAAGAGAAATTTATTTCTTTTTCTAAATATTTAAGTAGTACTTTCACTATTAGGTTTATTGATACGATTAGGTTTATGCCGTCGAGCTTGGAAAGTCTTGCAGCAAATCTTGTTACCCCAGGCCTAGAAAAATTCCGTGAGACAGCTAAACATTTTGTCACCGGAGATATGCCACTCGTTACTCGTAAGGGGTAACTATTTAACAATAGTTGGGAGAAATTAGATGAGGACAGTTTACCGGGGAAAGAAGAATTTTATAGTGCACTTAACGAGAAAGCGATTAAAGACGAGGAGTATGATCACGCTTTGGTGGTTTGGCAGCACTTCGGATGTAAAACACTAGGTGAATATTCCGACTTATACTTGAAAATTGATGTGCTTTTGCTTGTTGACATTTTTGAAAACTTCCGAGATGTGTGCATGAAAGCTTATGCTATCGATCCAGCATTTTACTATACAGCTCCCGGAATGTTTTTTCATTGTATGTTGAAAAAGACTCGGATTAGATTGCAGCTTTTATCAGATTACGAGATGCTGTTAATGTTCGAAAAAGGTAAAAAAATAAAAAGTTTAAAAGTTTAAAAGATTTTTATTATAATTTTTTTTTAATTTTTAGGTATTCGTGGAGGTCTAGTGCAAGCGAGCAAGCGATATGCAACGGCAAACCATGAGAAGGTTCCTGACTATGATGCTGAGAAAGAAAAATCGTGGTTGGTGTATCAAGACTGTAAGAAAAAATATAATATTTTTAAAAATATTTTTCCTACCTTATTAATATAAAATATTCATAGGTAATAATCTCTATGGTTACGCGATGAGTCAGTACATGCCAACTGACGGTTTTAAATGGGTGAAACCTACGCTTGAAGGATTGAATGATTTAGATGACACTTCACCTATAGGGCGTATTTATGAGGTAGATATATCATATCCAAAAGAACTCCACGATCGGCATAACGACTTTCCGTTTCTCCCTCAAAACGCTACACCCCTAGGATCAAAGGTTCCAAAACTGATGGCGACCCTAGAGACGAAAAAAAACTATATTGTTCACTACAGAAACCTTCAGCAGGCCATTAAAAACGGATTAATAGTCGAAAAAGTAAAACTATATTTTATTTTTTTTTTATTATAATTTTAAAGTATCTCATATTATTATTATTATTATTATTATTATAGGTACATAGAGTTATTCAATTCAATCAGTCAGAGTGGTTAGCTGAGTATATTTTATTGAATACAATTTTGAGGAAGAACTCAAAAAATGATTTTGAGAGTCTATTTTTTAAGCTTATGATTAACGCTGTATTTGGTATGTTACTTTAAACTTTTAATCTTTTGTTTTGAACTTTTAAAAACTTAATTTATTATTTTACAGGGAAAACCCTTGAATCGATGAGACATAGATTGAAAATGGAAATAGTAGTGAGTGATAGACGATTACAAAAACTCATAAATAAATCGACATTTAAGCATTGTACTTCGTACAGAGAAAATATTTCTGCTGTATCGTTGGAAAATAAAATCATTGATTTCTGTAAACCGATATATATAGGTAAATATTTTTATATTGAATTTGATCATGACAAATATAATAATTTTTATAAAATTAAGGTTTTGCGATCCTTGATATTTCGAAAAGTTTAATGTACGACTATCACTACGAGGTAATGCAGAAACATTACGGAGAGAAAATCAATCTCATGTATACCGACACTGGTAAAAATATATATATTTATTTGTAACTAGGTACCTATATTATAAAAACTATATTAAAACATATTATTTTTATTATAGATTCACTGGTATACCATATATTCACCGACGATTTTTACGAGGACCTCTTAAACAACCCTATATTACTTAACCGGTTGGATACTGCTAACCTACCACAGGATCACCCATGTTTATATTGCCGAACGTCGTAAGGTCCCAGAGTTTTTTTCCGATGAAACTGATGGATTAATTATGACAGCTTTTTGTGCACTCCGAGCAAAATCATACGCTTATAAAATCGAGGGGAGAGGGTCCATTCAACCTAAAGAGGAGATTAGGGCTAAGGGTATCAGACGTCATGTGGTTGATAACCACATGACGTTCGAGGACCATCGCAAGTGTCTGTTTGATGAACCCGGATTAGAATTTTATAAACAGAATATTTCAATTAGGTCATTCAACCACCAACTAATGACACTTAACACAAAAAAATTGACTTACAATAATCATGACGACAAGAGAGTCATTCTAGATGACAAAATACATACCTTAGCTTATGGACATTATCGTATAGAGTAAGACAAATTAATAAATATGTATTTTATTTTATTTTACTTACATTATTTTTGAATTTTATAGGGAAGCTAAAGAACTCGAGCGGGAACTTGAGAGGGTGGAAGCAGAGATGGTAGCAATGATGGAGGGTGTAGGATATTAAGTTTTATGAAGATATTTTAATATATTATGAGTACCTTGTATATATTATAATATTATATAATTTTAAAGTCTGTAAATATCATGTAAAAATCATGTAACATTTTCTGTAAATATTATGTTTATGTGTATTATTGTTTTTTATATTTTAGTTATTATTTTTGTCTGTATATTTATTTAATTATTATATAACTAAATAACCTGTAAATAACCCGAAAATACTTTATATCTGTAAATACTTTGTAAATATCATGTAAAATCTTATAACATTTTCTGTAAATTATGTTTATATTCATTTTTTATTTTATTTTATTTTTTTTTTTTGTGTTATGATTTGTCTTAATAATATATTTAATCATTTTTTTTTCTGTTTCAGATCCAAGGAAAACAATATTAGATATATAAAAAAAAAAAACAATGTTAAAATATAATAATATTATTATGTTTATTTAATATACTGTATACATTGACATTTTTTTTTTTTTAAGAATTATTTATAAACCATTTCCTTATAGAAAATACTTTAACACGTTCACGGCCACGTGTCACATATATGTGACATGTGTGTCTGTTCTGAGAGACCGGTGTCACATATGTGTGACACGGTCAATATGATGTTCAAATGGGAGTTATTTACTCCGGTTTATCCTAACAAATATTATTTTTTCGTGGTTTAATTATACGTTATCTGAGGAATTGATTTATATAGTTGGTTTAAAAATTGGCCGATAGATGGAGTTGTTGTACCTATTTTGTTATTGTTCGATATTTGTCTATATTAGCACATGTTCGAATCGTAATCAATCGTTATCAAACGTTATTAAATATTATTAATTATTTTCACATTAAATGTAAATTAACATAATACAATAAATTCATAATTTTAAAAATTATATGTAAACTATGGATCCTGCCGCTATCAATGAATTATTATACGCCAGTTCAGACGATGAAAGTTTTATTGAGTATGACGATAGTTCCGATGAATATTTTCCTGGTGATACCGAAGAGCGCGAAGTAAGTGATGACTCAAATTGTTCTAGTGATAGCGAAGATTATAATATAAGTGATGATTGGGAAACCAATAGAAATGAAGAACCTCAGTTTATTCCGTTTACTGGAAATCCAGGGTTATTGAGCCATGTGCCGGATGATGAACCATATAGTTTTTTTAATTTATTTTTCGACGATGAACTTTTTGAAAATATAGTTGTATGGGTAAACCTTAAAGCAAATTCTATAATATCTAAAGGCTTAACACCAAAATCAAATCTATCTACCTGGTATAATACTGATGTAGTTGAATTAAAAAAGTTTTTAGGTTTGACTATTGTGATGGGTTATTTAAAATTTCCGACACTTCGCACATTATTGGTCACAGAATGAAATTGATAATCATCTCTATTTTTGGTAAAACAA
>NW_021770397.1:0-700 GCF_005508785.2 Acyrthosiphon pisum | reverse complement strand
ATGTGAAAACACGTTTCAATATAAAAAAAACTTATTTATTTTGTTTTAAACGATTGAAATACATATTTTAAGTATCAGCAAAAAACGTGTGTTTAAAGCAATACGTTTAGTAAATTTTTGTTGAAATAGCGTTAAAATAGCGTTTCAAACGTTTCTTAACATGTTTAAAATTTGTTTTTTTTTGTTTAAAAAGCCGCTTACTTAACCATACTGTTGTAACAATTATAAATATAAATATGCTACATGACACCTATATATATATATATATTATAATACGAACTCTACCGTATGTACGACTAACTGCTGACCTATACATATTAGAAAACACACATAATTGTAAGGCCTATGGCCAACACACACAATGTATTAGTAAGTCAGTTCACTGTGCACCTTCAACTTCATCACACAATACAATTACTGGACTCCGTAGGACTACGATACAGTCATATAGTATAATAGAACCCTAGTTGATATATTTGTGAGTATTAGTATTTGTAATTGATTAATAAATAATAAACCATAATTATAACTGAAATAGAGTCCTAGTAATTTAAATATAGTTAAGATCCTGATATCTATATATCTGCCCCTGGCTACGGTATTTATGTCCATAGGATCCATACGATTCTCCCTGGATATCTTATATTTAACTGGTCGTTCCCCCGACCACGTTACACTGTATTTAGTGTATTTAAAATCT
>NW_021770396.1:905-1180 GCF_005508785.2 Acyrthosiphon pisum | reverse complement strand
AACATTCTTCAACAAGGGTTGGAACTAAACCCCCTTTGTATATTTTAAACCTTGTCCACCTGCACCTTTTACGGCAGGTGTTGTTATTCAATTTCTCATCTGATGTGATTGAGGAATTTAATCCTACCTAATATCTTCAACAAGGGTTGAGAGTGAACATACCAATCCTTTGTATATTAAAACGTTGTATATTCAACACCCCGCTACCTCATCCTTCGTTTACCGCCTTAATAAAATAATATTACCATCAAATAATTACTTATTTATAAAATGTA
>NW_021770396.1:0-805 GCF_005508785.2 Acyrthosiphon pisum | reverse complement strand
ACATACAATTCTGGGTATGTGGACTTCTCTTATGAGGTTTCATCGAACAACCGTTTTGTATTCATGTAATATCATTAGAAACCCAGATGTTAGACCAGTCGTGTTTTTAACGTTGATCCGTACATTTGTGTTATTTGGTCCGTTTGATTACGTTTGTTTAAATATTTTTTTAAATATTTTTATATTTTCAAAATAATTATGTGTCGTATAATTCTCGAAGTCGACATCTCACCTAACGGTGTAATTGTACAAAATGCGTAAGTGTTATTAATTTTAAATTATTTTGAAATATATTTATAAATATATATTTTTTTATTCAGTGAGATAATTGAATTGCAATCCGTTCAGTCACCTAACCCGGACACGATTATTTATTTAAGACGGTTATACCAAGAATTTGAACGTACTCATAGATCTGGTGAGATGGTGAGGGCTTGGTATGTACAAGCGAGAATTTTTGCTCGAAGATTTAATATTGAATTCCGAGTATTGGTAATGTTGTCGCGTGATAATCATTATGATTCTTCAATTCCGGAAGATGATGCTTTAGTAAGTTTTAACATACATATAATCAAATATTGCGGCTAATATGATTAGATTAACTAATATCAGTTAATTTATTATAGATTCAGTTGTCGTTTCGTGAGTTGATGCGATCGGGTAGTAGGATTCGTAGACATACCCAATACTACGTTATCATGCAGCTAGTTTATGGCCTTAGGAGAATAGCGGTTTTTGATTGCGAACGTATAAAGGAAAAATTAGAAATGGATTGGACGTTGAACGTTTTAACTGTTCTTACATA
>NW_021770395.1:3321-4166 GCF_005508785.2 Acyrthosiphon pisum | reverse complement strand
AATAATTCCCAAAATTATTACAATAACTACTCAATTGTTCAACTTAAATGATTTAACTATCACTGTTATTCCAGTATTATTTAATTTATCCTTTATTCAATTAATTTTAAATAATAATTATAATAATAATTTTATTGTTGTTTAATTTTATTCTCAGCAATTTATTTTAAAATAAATGTATTATTTTATTTAATTATTATTTAATCTAAATGCCCAAAAATATTTAATTATTATACTATTATTTTCATTAATTTATTCACAATGAACTATTTTTATTTTAAAATAAATAAATTATTTTATTCAATTATTGTTTAGTTTAAACTTCAAAAATATTTAATTATTATTTAATTAATTTAATTTATTACCATTGATTTATTTTTATTTTAAAATAATTTTATTATTTTATTTAATTATTATAAACTTATTATTTTATTTAAATTATTCTCATTGATTTATTTTTTATTTTAAAAATAAATTTTTATTTCATTTAATTATTAATTTTCTTCAATGTTCAAATACTTTTATTTCAGTTTTATTTTATTTTATTTTATTTTACTCTTATTTAACACGATTGTAATTTTAATTTCACTTATAATATACTATGGTCATATAATATACCATAGGAGACGAACACAGAATCAACAGTATTTTAACACAACAAAAAAAATGCTTACATTAACGCAGCTGGAATATTGACTGATTGACGTGCAGGCTCCATTTTCTTCCTTTGGTTGACTGGATTGAACGATTACGATTGATTGTACAGGGTCCTCTCTCGGAGTTGTTGGCAGTGTACAGGCTCCCAACGGTGATTCGGTGACGAATTTCCCTCCTTGATCGAACTT
>NW_021770395.1:0-877 GCF_005508785.2 Acyrthosiphon pisum | reverse complement strand
AAGCTGCACTTTCAACAGGTTATGGGCCCAGATACCCAGATACCCAGATACGCAGTCACTAGCCCAGTCGAAGTGTTTTTATAAGTGTATTAACGCAGAAAACTACAACCAGTCGGAGATACCCTGGATTTCGGAAAACGGCGGATCAGTGTACATAGGTAAAATTTTGTTGGTAAATTGTTATACAGGTCAAGTATACGGAAGCCATCGATCATGGAAGACTCGGTGAAGATAACAAAATTATGTGCGGAAAGCTGGCCGTTATGGAAGTTCCAGATGAAGGTCATACTTAATGCCTTAGAAGTAGGTGGTATAGTTTCAGGTGAATGGACTAAACCAGGATTACCTATAAAGAAGTCGTCGGAAACAGAGACGACTGAGGAAGCCAAAGCACGTTGGCAAAAGCATACAAACGCTTGGTTAAAAGCGGACGGTAAATGTCAAAAAATAATAGTTACCTCAGTGGACGATGGTCCATTACAATATTTGATTAACTGTGAGTCTGCATTTGAAATGTGGGAAAAACTGTTGAGTATTTACGAACAGAAGTCTGAGGCAAGTAAACACTTGCTTCAACAACAATTTTTCAGTTATTCAAGGGAACCGACAGATGACATGTCGATGCATATTTCTAAATTGGTCAATTTAGGAAGGAAACTGAGTGTAGTGGGTGAACAAGTTTCGGAAAACATGGTTATGACAAAAATACTAATGACATTACCAAAGGAATATAATCATTTTTACAGTGCTTGGGATTCAGTCCCAACGGGAAGTAAAACAATAAATAACTTAACTAGTCGGTTGTTGATTGAAGAATCACGGATGATCCAGATCAAAGGTGAAGTTGGTGAACAAGAGAAATCGAGTGCATTTCCAG
>NW_021770394.1:662-6414 GCF_005508785.2 Acyrthosiphon pisum | reverse complement strand
AATACATATTTCGTCATTTGAGAGTAAATGAGAAGGATTTTTAAAATCAAGTTTATCAAATGAATCGCCAGAGTAACATTCAGCTTTTAGAAATTTAGAGCACATAACTCGAATAAATCTTGTACTTCCTTCATACATTTTAAAAATCAAAACTTTGTCAGATTGGAAGAATGCATTGAATGCATTAATGAGAGGTAATATATACTGCAAAAAACATAAATATGCCTTATTATAAGGATTTTGGATCTCATGGTAAATTAATTTAGCCACTGGGTTCTTTTCTTCAACCTGAGCCAGTATAAATAATTGTTTTAAGACATCCCATTGTTCAAGAATTCTATCAACACATATATGAAGAGACAGCCATCTGGTCTGGCTAGGTTGAAGTATTTTAACCTGGGATTCATTCATGAATTTCTGAAAATATTCTCTTAAAATTGATTGTCTTTTTGGACTACGCGAAAAATAAGTAGATATGTTTTGTAACAATATTTCTACTCTATTTGGTATACAAGAAGCAGCTGATGCTTATCAAATGCGCAGTATTTTAGTCTTAATTTTACCTGAAATGTTTGTATCATATAAAACATACAAGTGTTTATTTTAGTATCACCTTGTAGTTTAATATTCAATTAATTTAAATGCTGGGTGAAACCTGCAAAGAACATCATTCTGGCTATCCACTGCAAGTCAGATAATTCTTCATTTATTTGATTTTGGTCATCCAAAAACATCTTAATTTCGTTAAAACATTCAATAAACCTTTGGAGAACATTGCCACGACTTGCAGCGAACATTGCAGCGAACATTATTAAACATAACTAAACTTCTGTACACCAAATTTAGGTACTTCTTTTAATAGATTTTCAAATTTTCTTTTATTCAAGCCTCGCGCGGTAATGGAATTCACTATTTTAGTTACCAGTTTTATTATAGTCAAATTATTTGAAAAATTAAAATTAAAATTATTTAAAAGTATTTTTTGCACACAATGTCTTTTGGTGAATAATATAGTGAAAACCTAGCAGGAGATGTCCCACATGTTAATTAAATCAATTAATAATCCCTGATACTTTACTTGTCATGCTATACTCTATTCGCCGAGAGTTGACCCACTCGCTCGACGAAATCCGGTCGCGGCCATGCAGGCCACCGCGTCTTTAAGCGCTAGTAGTGATCGTCGCCAGTAACGAATCTAGGAAAAAAAAGCCCCGGACAACATTCATTGGAAAAAAAAGCCCCGTCATAGGAAAAAAAAGCCCCGTACCAACTAAATACATTATTCTTTTTTACTATGATTTACATAATTAAATATAATCATAATATAATCATTACATTTATCAACACTTCTTTAAGGGTGACCGCACACTGGTAAAGCAAAATTGACTAAAGAAATTTAAGTCATATTAAGTCATTTTGCTTTTAGTCATAATAAAGCATTGTTATCGCACACTAGATAAAACATAGTTAGTCAAATCAAGTAGTCGTCAAAATGTCGTCCGACGAGGAGGACGTTGCTATTCCTATTTTATGGTTTCTTTTAAGAGAAATTGAACAAGAAGAAAATAAAAAAAAACTTTGGGTTCATCCTTTGAACTTGAAACGAACTGAAAATAATACAATTAAATGTTTTGTTCATGAACTTCGAAATGACGAATGTAAATTTAGAAATTTTACACGAATGAGTACCGACACGTTTGATTATATTCTAGAAATACTTAACGATGAAATTCGAAAACCTGATACTAATTTCAGAAAAAGTATCACTCCAGAAGAGAAATTATTGGTGACATTGAGGTAAGTTAATAATAAATTCTAAATAATTAGATATTAGATTCTGAGCGGAGCGTAGCGAAATAATGTATCGATTTTACAATGATGTGTGTTTAAAAAAAAAAAAAAAAAATTTTCGTTATAAAATGATATTTTATCATTGAATTCAAATAGGTATAACATTTCTATTACAACGACATGCTTGGCAACTACTGAACAGCAGAGCGGTAACCACTTGTCCAACTTTTTTTTACATTTTCATTTTTTCGCTCCACTCAGAATCTAAAATAACAGGTAGTACAAAATTAATTCTTTTAGACTTCCGAATTCTCTTGAACGTATTAATTTTTATTGTTATAATATTATTATAATAAAATGAGTTAACACTTAATAAGGTTACTTACTTATACTTAGTTTTTAACAATACTAAAAATTAAAATTTATTATAATGAAAAATCAACTGTATTAATGCAAATTATATGAACTTGAACTATCTGACGAGGAGAAATCTGGAGAACTCGCGATGTACTGAATCGCATTAAATTGCTGAGGTTGATGATTTGCATTTAAATGCTGATCTGGTGATAAATGATGAATGATATCAGTATGTGGTACATTATTGTATCCTGGCATTTCATACGACGTATGATCTTCTTGGCTGTCGAGAAGCTGATCAATGGTATTTAATATATTTTTTTTGAACTGACGTTGATTTTTATCATTTAATTTTAAATAATCTGGAATAATACTTTTTAAAAAAGAAAGTTCAGGTGTATCCTCATTATTTTTTTTTTGGTTGAGTTCTTGTCTTTATAAATTCCAACATCGGTTCCACCACTCTTTCACTGGGTAACATTTTTCGGTTTGTTCTTGGTTTTTTAAATAATGGTTCATTACTTGATTTTTCATTTTCTACATCTTCAGTAACTATTGTTTGTGAAAGCACTTCGTCTTGTTCAGCTGTTTCTAAATTTTTTTCAGTATCTGACACTATAGGTTGTTCAACTAAACTTTCGTTTTCTAAGTGATCTATATGGGAACTACTCAAATTGCTTTCCATTTTTTTGTGTTGCAACACGTAATCAGAAAGAAACAACATATTATCAAATAAATACCATTGTCTTTTTCTTGATGATGCTCCGGACCCAGATGGCAATTTTCTTTGACGCAGCTCTCTTGAAAATGAATTTCGAAGCGTGGTCCATTTTGCCTTGCATTCATTAGCTGTAATTGATCAACACATTTTATACTAATTACAATACAAAGTTGTATTTATATTTTGTTTTTTTTTTTAAATAATGTTTATAGTTATTTGGCAACGGGAGAGCGATTTCAACGTCTTCATTACCAATTTCGCCTAGGTGCTACGACAATAGGATTGATAATTAATGAAGTATGTACTGCTATATGGAAATTATTATCACCCATTTATTTGCCAACGCCTAGAGAAGAAGACTGGATTAAAATTTCAAATGAATTCAATAAAATTTGGAATTTTCCTAATTGCACAGGAGCAATTGATGGTAAGCACATTGCTATTCAATGTCCACCATGTGCTGGTTCCGAGTATTTTAATTATAAAGGGTTTCACTCAATCGTGCTTCAAGCTGTGGTTGATGCTCACGCAAAATTTATAACAATCGATGTCGGGGATTATGGTCGGTCCAGTGACAGTGGAATATTTAAAGAATCTAATTTTTATAAAATGTTACTACACAACGAATTAAATTTGCCACCACCCAGAAAAATTCATAATGACATCAATGAAGAATATCCTTTTGTTTTCGTTGGGGATGAAGCATACCCTTTATTACCATGCCTGATGAGACCTTTTCCGCGTAGGAACTTAACAAACGAAAAGCGTATTTTTAACTATCGACAGTCGCGGGCAAGACGAATAGTAGAATGCGCATTCGGAATTATGGTTAAGAAATTTAAAGTGTTGGAAAACAAAATTGTGGTTGGCCCAGAAAAAGCTACCCAAATCGTAAAAGCTATTTGTGTATTACATAACTTAATTATGACGAGAGAGCAACATTGTATTGATATTCAAGAATTTATAAATTCTCAAGAACAGAATGAAATAATTGAACAAGATATCAGTAGAAATAGATCTTCTAATAATAGATCTTCTACAGCAGCAATATCACTTCGAAATAAATTTACAGAATATTTTAATTCAAATAAAGGTTCTGTATCCTGGCAAAATAAATACACTGTATAATAAAATTATTAAATAATAAATAATAATAATAAATTCATCAATTAATTAACTATTTTAAGTACCTATCTACTTTGTTATTATATTATTATTACTATCGTGATTTATGTTGAGTAGAAAATATAAAAATATAATAAAGTTATCAAAAACACATTTTTTTTTTCTTAAAATAGTGATATCAACTATTATTAATATAATAAAAATATAAAGACCTGGTACTTTTAGAATATCCGATATTTCTGTCCATAATTGTTCTTGTATGTTTCTGTTGCTATGATTTTTGTTCTTGTAATCATAAATAGACTGACGTTCTTGGACTAATGATATTAAATCTTCGAGGTTCATTTCATGCTCAATCGACATTTTATAATCCTATTGAATAAAATAATACTATACCTATGCATATTATGTTACCTACTACTTATTTAATTACGTAATCATGTAATATTAATATTATTACATAATATTCACACTTTTCAGCCTTTCAAGAGATGAGTATGGTATGGTGTTTACTACTTAAAAATAAAAAAAACCTTATACTTATAATAATATAAATATAATATAATACACTATACTACACTATACTACTTAATAAAATATCAACGAAAAATCAAATAAATGTTTTTCAATTCAAAATTACGTATTTCAGTACTTGTATAATATATTATAATGTACAATTACCTACCTTTATATTGTAGACAATTACATTTTTTAGCATAAATGAATAATATAAATGAATAATATTTGGCAATAATAGTAATTTTGATGTAATTATCCAGTGACTGCTTGGCAATGACTAATGAAAATAGCGCACGTTCTATTTCAATAAAACAATATTAGTCATGACTGAAGACAAAACTGTTTTGTTTTGACTATGCTTTATCAGTGTGCGTGTTTTCCATAAAATATAAATGTTTTATTTTTGATTAGTCATAATAAAGCGACTTTAGTCGCTTTAAAGCAGTTTTGCTTTACCAGTGTGCGGTCACCCTAACATAATATCTATAACCATAAAATATATAATATTCTAAAATACTAGTTTAATATTTTGTAAATTAATAAACTGTTGTTAAAGTGTTAAAGCATTAATGTTAACAATTGTTTTTCATTAACTATTAAACTAATTATTATATTATTAGGTATGTAGCTAAATTAATATTTATTATACTAGACAATACATTTATTTTATTAAAAGGTAACTATACTCCAGCCCACGAAAGTCCATACGTAAACCGCGCATCGATACTGACGGTCGCGACAGCTGCCGGCCGAATTTTCTCCCACCATAGTGCTGTTCCCACCACTCGACAACGTGAATACAGCGGGTCATAAAAACACGACTAACGACGGCTGTCGGCGATCGTTTTCGGCCGGTTTCCGATCGGTAGATTCAGCGTATGGAAGGGGAACCGATGCGCAGCGACGGACGCGTTCTGACATATGGACTCTCGTGGGCCGGAGTATATAAAAAAAATTACATCTAGTTTATAACATTAAATATTAAATAATTATATCACAGTTAAAAAATCATATAACATAAACTATAAATCAAAATATATATAATAAATAGTACATTAACATATTATAATATATTATGTATTACTAATTAATTGTTATAAAGTATACAAGTATACCTGCAATCTGCGTTTTACATTGTCAATAATTGTCATTTGTACATAATTAAAAAAAATGTTTAAAGGTGAAAAATTATTGCCATTTATATATAGGTATGTAATTTAAAAAAAATGTTTAAAGGTA
>NW_021770394.1:0-612 GCF_005508785.2 Acyrthosiphon pisum | reverse complement strand
TAACAGACATATTATACCATATTATCGTACATATACCATATTATTGAACATATACAATATTATTGTACATATTATTATTATTATTATTATTTCGATAAATAAATATTGCAAAAAGGCTTTGGAGAGATTCGAACTCTCGATCTCCGTCTTACTTTCTGGCGCTTTAACCAACTAAGCTACAAAGCCGTTATACCATTACTATGATACTTAATGTATATAGCTGTATGAATATTATTGTTCACATCTCGATGTAATAACTGGTTGATACATTTATGTATCAGGGTCTTGTGATACATTTAAGAATAATATACTTGAACAATTACAATCTTCAGGAATATACAGGCAACGACGTGTGTGTGTGTACCGACATACCCTAACTATTGTTAACATTCTTCAACAAGGGTTGAGACTAAACATGTGCACCCCCTTTGTATATTTTATACAGGCAACGACGTGTGTGTCCCAACATACCCTATCTATTGTTAACAATAACATTCTTCAACAAGGGTCGATACTGAACATGTTCACCCGTTTGTATATTTTTAACCTTACATTTCTGTCGCCATAACGTTCTATAGCGAGACATGTCTTAGACATACCCTATCTATTGTT
>NW_021770393.1:3173-4373 GCF_005508785.2 Acyrthosiphon pisum | reverse complement strand
CGTGCGCTGAGTCTGAAGTGTCGGTAGATTCATCCAAAGCAATTGAAAAATATTTAAAGCTTTTAGCAGTATCTTTTAATTGACGAATAATATCATTTCCGAGATCTGTGGTACGTCGCGCAATTGTATTCGCTGACAAGCTTATACCGGTGAATAAATTGATTTTATCGGGACAAATCTCTTCAACTGTCTTCAAAATTCACTCCTTTACAATTTGGCCATCAGTAAAAGGTTTTCCGGCTATCGCCAGAGTACGAGCTACTTGAAAACTTGCTTTTACGAGAGATTCATTTTGACGTGATCGTTTTGTAAAAATTGACTGTTGAGCTAGTAAATTCTGTTTTAATATTTCAAACTTGTCTGATCGTAGTTTACCAGATAACTCGTTGTATGTAGATGCGTGCTTACTTTTATAATGTCTACCAATATTATATTCTTTCATAACAGAATCTATGATAAAAGAATCACCCAGTATAATGATTATTACCAATTACAATATTATACTGTTTGAATAAATTATTATAACAATAATTATGGTATTATAATAATTAAGTAAGAAAAAAAGGTGGGTAAGTGGATGTCGCTCTGCTGTACAGTAGGTTACAAGTGGGTCACTGTATAAATGTATAATGGATAGTATTAAATTTGAATTCAATGATATAATATCACTGTATAAGAAAAACGATTCTGAGCGGAGATGGTTTGTCAGTCTAGGTATTAGACATACCTATTATAGGTATACATTTTTTTTTAATACTATAGATAAGTATACTATACTTATCTATAGTATTAAAAAAAATTGACCTATAATAGGTATCGTGCTAATGTATTTCTTAGAATTTTTGATAACAGAGTTAGATATTTACGTGGAATCTTGTTTTAAATTTTCAATCCTTAGATATAATAGTTGAACATTTTATAATTTTTTAACTACAAAATAATTATTCAATTTTAAATTTGATAAATTTTGTCAAAATTTCAACTTCAAATGCTTATAAAAAATAATTGAGCCTATGTATTTTTAATATTTTTCAACTGCTATTGTAACAATGTATCAGGAACCCTGTATTAATTTTTTACACTTTTTGGCCCAATAGATAAAACTTTATTGATATTTATAGAAAAAAAAACTAAAAAAATTGAAAACTTACAATGTCCGTAAACAGCTCAAAAAGAGTCAAATTATTTTCAAAGTTTTAT
>NW_021770393.1:477-3073 GCF_005508785.2 Acyrthosiphon pisum | reverse complement strand
CATTTTAAAAGGCGTAACTACTGACGGTGGACGCAACATGTGTGGAGCACATACAGGTTTGGTTGGAAATGTTTGTAAAGCTGTACTGGAGACTGGTACAGCAGCACCAATGGCTATTCACTGCATTATACACCAGCAAGCTTTGTGTGGGAAAAATGCACCAATATCTGAAGTTATGAATGTTGTTGTGCAGAATGTAAATTATATTCGAAAAAGTGCTCTTAGTCACCGTCAGTTTAAGAACTTTCTTGCTGAAATTGAAAGCGAGTACCCAGATATTCCCTACCATTGTGAAGTTCGTTGGCTCAGCCGAGTTTACGTCTTGAAAAGATTTTTTTATCTTCGTTCAGAAATCGACATATTTATGACAGAAAAAAACCACGTTGTAACTGAGTTAGCTGATTTGTCATGGCTATGGAAACTAGCTTTTCTCGTTGATATAACTCAGCTTCTTAATGAGTTAAATTTAAAGTTGCAAGGAGCAAACTCGTTAATTTCAGATACATATTCCTACATCAAAGCTTTCAAATTAAAATTAACTCTATTCACAAATCAATTAATAGAAAAAAATCTTGCTCATTTTCCCACATGCAACAAATTCAAACTTGAAAACGATGAAGAATTCCCTACCGATTTTGCTGTTGGAGTTCTCACCTACTTGAATGAGCAGTTCCAGGCGCGGTTTAGAGATTTCGAAAGTGCAGAAGACCGTATTCGAATTTTTGAAAATCCTTTTGCCATAAAAATAGAAACTATACCGACAGAGTTCCAGCTTGAAGTTATCGAGCTCATATCAAACAACAATTTCAAAGACTATTTCAAGGAATCCAATCTCCAACAATTTTACACCATGTTGCCAGAGGAATCATTTCCCAATCTCAAAAAACATGCGCGTGAAATGATGTCAATATTTAGCTCAACATACTTATGTGAGCAGACGTTTTCAAAAATGAAATATGTCAAATCTAAGTACAGAACGAACTTAAGTGACGAACATTTACAAGCTACGCTGCTAATTGGAACTACGAAGTTTGATGCGAACTATCAAGACATTTTAAAAAACAAGCAGTTCCAAACGTCTCACTAAGTAACTTAATCGTATCATAATAAAAAAAATTTTGAATTATAAAATAAAAAAATTATATAAATAAACATATACATTTTAAAGTAAAGCTTATCTATTCTTATTTATTTCTCAATTTCATAACCTATCTATTCCTCTAAAAATGTTGGCCCGCGATGCCAAAGCGTATATTAAATTTGGCCCGCCGTAAAAAAAGGTTGGAGACCCCTGGTCTTAACTATATAGCCATGATATATAGGTATAATAGTGCCTACATATATAATAATTATATATAATTATATATAATAATTAATATGTACCTAGGTAAATGCAGTGCTCGACTTGGCAAATTTAAAGTAGGGGGACTCTGTTAACTTTTAAAAAAAGAGCGTACCCATCACGTGTTTAAAAACAATTAATTTTAACTATTTATTTAAATAGTTCCATAATTTATCATAGGTATGTTTTTTCTTATCTTCCAATTTTATATGTGGATCACATGATTAAAGATAATTAATTAAATAATAATAAATTATATTGTATTATTAAATCCAGGGTAAGAAAAATTATAATGTTATCGTGTGTATTTTGATAAAATTGCAGAATAATGCAGCGTCTCGTGCGTTCCCCTTATAATAAAAGTAGGGGTACGCTAAAATTTCTGAAAAATTAGTTGGTCCCCCCTCAAGACGAGCACTGGGTAAATGTACTACTAATAAGTAATAATTAATAAAGAAATACTAACCCATACATTATTGTTAAATTAAATATGGTACTACAAAGTAGATACAGCTAAAATGCATACAATATATTTTTTTTATTTAAGATACCTTTTCAAATGCTCAAAAAAAATGTGAAAAGGCAAGGAGCCAATCTGATCTTTCCTCTGCAGAAGATAATTTTAAACGAAAGAGTTATAAGATATTAAAAAAACAAAAGACTCCAAGTTCAGAATCTGGTTTGTTTTTGTCAATTTAATATTTTGGCTTAGTGTACTTTAATATAGTTACAATTAACTTGATGTTACCTACTCTAATAAAATTATTAAAATATATTTTATTTAAATTGTTTTACTATAATATGTAATTATAATTATAATTTTTTTTTTTAGACTATGGACAATCTGATGACAACAGTAATTCAATTCCGCGTTATCATTCAGGTAATTAATCTTTTCCTTAATTTTATACTGTTTTGCTACGATAAATGATCATTTAATAACAATTGAGTACCTAAGTACATTTTTTAATTTTAATTTTCATATAATATTTTTTACTAGTTTATAAATCAGTCTTAAGCTCTTACAATAACATACCTAACATTTATATATTTATGTTGTATTAGATCCAGACTCTAGTAATAAAAAGTTAGCTGGATGGTCTCCATTAAAAACTTCTCTAAACAGAGGTGAAATAGTTACTACGTTTATAACTATACAGGGTGATTGATTAAGCGTAAAACACTCATTATCTCAAAAGTGTTGACTTTTTTCACATTTTTTTTTTTTCAAAATTTTAGATCTACGCTGTTCTA
>NW_021770393.1:0-427 GCF_005508785.2 Acyrthosiphon pisum | reverse complement strand
TGGATATTTTATATTGTTATTATTTAATTTATCATGTAAGTTGAATTAATATTATAATTTTTTATTCGTTTCTATGGTGATAAACAAAGCGTTAGAAATTAAAATCCCATTTTTAGCGTTTTTTCGTAATTTTTCGGTGGTTTTTCCCGTGGCATTAAATAACTATTGAGAAAATCGAAAAATGACCTCTCTAAAGTACCATCTTGATCCAATTTGCCAATAGATAAGGTACTATATGTTGAAATCGAAGCACTCCTTCTGGAAGAAATTTTGTATACAGGATATAAAAATAAAAAATAAATAAAAAATAAACACCATTATAAAACCAATAGCTTCCTCGCTCCGCTCAGAATCTAATAATATTCATAAATTCTATGTAATTTGAATTATTGTTACAGGTGTTTAATATACTTCTATTATCTTCTCC
>NW_021770392.1:4407-17362 GCF_005508785.2 Acyrthosiphon pisum | reverse complement strand
CAAATTTTTTTATTATATACATTTAAACAATAAGTTGTTTGCGTAAATTTGCTATGTTACGCGTTTTTAAGACGGAGACAACAAATGCGGGTGTGGCGTCCTGTTAAAATATTTGTATCCAATATAGATTTGTTGTATTAGATCGTTGTATTCGATCGGAGCAGCTGGGAGGGGATCCGTGAAATTAACCCCTCTAAACTTGCTTTTTATTTTCCGAGGTCCCTGATGATTTACAATTTTTTTTAGTTAAAAATAAAATGCTCAAATTGTATAGCTAAGGATTGAAAAATTTAAACAATGTTCAACAAATGTAGGTTATTCTGTGACCAAAAAAATCCATAAATATAAAAACACAGTTTTTTTTATAGTTATTTTATGTTCAAATTTGAACGAAATAACATATTAAATGACCAAGTATAACGATTTTAGTGATTTTGATGTAATTTTATAATATTAATTCATCTTACCGGCTACCGTAATAGTAAGTAATAACAATAAAAATATAATTTAAAATGTGCACACTGACAAACCGCCTCAGCTCAGAACCGTTTTTCGTATACAATGATATTATATCATGAACATTAGCAAATTAATAAACGAAAATCAATCTGCTGCTTATGTACAACGTGTCGAAGCCATGGGCGTAATGGAATATGGAGATAAAGAACCCAGTCATCTGCCATCTACGAATGCCCTTCGAATTCTTAAGCATAAGGCATTGAAGGATGAACAAGTTAATTCTGACCCAATTATTGCACTGTCAATATTAAAAGGTGCTTCACCATATAATAATATAATTAAAGATATATCCTATGACAAATTCTTTGTACATTATTGGGCCTCCACAGAAATTAACTCTTATCGTCTTTACGCAAAAAACACAGACGTCCCCAGAATATCAATCGATGCTACAGGAGGTTTAGTGAGAAGGCCAACATTGATATCTGGGAGACAAACGTCAAATATATTTTTATACCAAATCGGTGTAAGAGATCCAAAAACCAGTTGCCAATTTGCAGCAGGACACATGTTGTCTGAGAAACATGACCACAACACAATTTCATACTGGCTATCTGAATGGTTGAGAAGTAAAATTCCTTCCCCAAAAATAATTATAACAGACCAGTCTTTGGCCTTAATGATGGCAGTAACGAAATCATTCACGCAATACTCATATTTTACAAAATATATAAGTGTTTGCTCTTCGTTGGTTCTGAATGAACCCGGAGTAGAAATTCCATCAGTCATGATAAGGAATGATTTCAATCATATCATGCACTTGTTAAGCTCATGGCCGGAAATAATGAATTCTACTCACAGAATAAAAAAATTTTACTTGCGATCTATTGGGTTAATTGTTGCTAGTACCGACTATACGGACATAAAATTGTTATTGAGGCATATTTTCACCGTTTGTTTGTACGAAACTGATGGATCAAACTCATACAAACAACCCACAAAATGTGAAATGTCCAAAATTTATCTCAAACAAAGGATAGCTACGCACATAGTAGAGTTGAATGATGAATTTTTAAATCCAAGAGAAGATGAAGATAAGGAATCAAGTGAAGATTATACAGATATTATTGCAGAAACTCCCAACACTTCAATATTTTTAGAATTCAAATTGATTTTTGAAAATGTAAAATATGAAGCAGAAAATGATGATGAAGGGGACCATGACAACATGCAGTTTAATCCGAGTATCGCGAAAAAATTATTAAACTTCTGTAAATTGATTCCGACGTGGTCTGCTCTTATGGTTCCTATATTTAAGTATGGAAACATAACTGAAACCAGCTAAACTTCAGAGAGTTTGTTCAATGATTTAAAAACAAACGTTTTCAAACATAAAAGTTTTCCTTTACGCATTGATCAATTTTTAAAAATTCACGTTAATTCAATCATTGGTTCTATGAACATAATCGGAAGTACACTCGGTGCATCAAAACCAGAAATTCAGTATGATAATTTTTTTTTTTTTTTATATTTAATGATAAGGCTTCAACAACTAAGGTTATTAGCCTGCAGAATAGGTTATAACAATGTAAAATTATAAATATTTACAACTTATTGTTTAAATGTATATAATAAAAAAATTTGTATATAGCTTCTGTGTTTTCTTCGCTGAGGGCAAGTTGGAGAGAAGATGAATTTTTGAATATTTTCCGAGCTACGGCGTATTTTGGACATCTAGTGACAATGTGGTCGATCGACAGGTCCACGTTGCATGCGTCACATTGCGGAGCAGGTTCCTTGGTGATGAGGAATGAGTGGGTGAGATGAGTGTGGCCTATTCTGGCACGGGTTATAATGACCTCATCCCTTCTTTTGAGGTTACAGGGAAAATTCCATTTTTTTATAGAGGGCTTGATATTTCTCAGTTTATTTGAAAGAGGGACGCTGGTTCATTTGATAGATAAAAAAGATGAAGAAGTTGAAAATGAACAAAGTGATAATAGAGGTAATAATATGAATACTTATGATTGGCTTGCACATAACATTGAGAACAATTATGAAAATGTAAATGAATTCCATTTAAAAACTCATAAAAATGATGAGAATTTAAATGAATTCCAATTAGAAACTCAGAAAAATTATGACAACGTAAATGAATTCAGTTTAGAAGTCGAAAAACATGATTCGTTTGAAGATTGGAGAGGACTCGGAAAACCAATTACAATCAAAAATGTTTCCAATGTAACCAATGATTTAAGCAATGTACCAAATAACTTAATTACAGACATTGAAAACCATTATATTATTAATAAGACTGTTGGTAAACCAGAGAAAAAAACTAAGTGTAAAAGCAATTACCTTGAAAAAGATTCAACTGTGTTGTGCTACAACGATTGTAGCAAAACAAAAAGTGTAATATTAGGTATCTTAAAGAATGGTAATATTTCTGATCTTAAGCCAGTAACCATTGAAGGATTTAGTTATACTGTGACCAATACTTGTGCATTTGATAGTTTAGTACATCTTATATGCTCTTCGTATGTGGACAGTACGCTATATTCTACATATATTGATCAGGAAATATTACACGATTTCTTCGAGTTAGTTTCGAGTGCATCAAGGGATGGAATTAATGCTCAAACATATTGGAAAAGAGTTGTTATTTTAAGTAAAATAATGTGCACTTTGCGAACCTGGACTGAATATCCAAGTGGTCTTAGGAACTTTGACTGTTCGTGCACAATTGAATTCATGATTCGCAATATATTTTCAAATTATTTTTCATTAATGACTATAAGGAAATGCCTTAACTGTTCTTTCACTAAAAAAAGAAAATTCGAGACAATTTCGGTCAAGTTACCAACGGAAAACTTAGATTTCCTAAATGATGCGTTGTCATCGATGTTTTTACAAGATCATAAGGCATGTCAAAATTGCAAAATTGGCATCATTGAGCAGGTAAACGATTATGGAAAACAAATATTTATTGAGCCATATGTACCACTTACTGCGGGACAAAACACGAATAAAAACTTGGATATATCTATAATGTTACACGAGATTCCTAAGACAATAACGGTTCAACAAAAACTATATAATCTTCGAGGAACGATTAATTTTATTCCACCCGCCTCGAAAAAACTCCAAGCTGTGGGTCATTATATCACATATTGTTGGAGGTATGCAACCAACAAATGGGAGAAGTATGATGACTTTTCCGCTTCACCAAGAATTGTTAGACCAACTACTATCGCTACCAACTGCCAAATATTAGTCTATACAATATAAATTCTTTAAATAGAGCTGTTTAATAGAGCTTATTAAAATTAATTTCTGTATTTTTTTTTTTTTTTTAATCTAATTTGTTATATTTTTATCAAAATTACTTTTATAAATATTAAAATCTGAAAAAATGATTATTTTGTACTAATATTTATATTAATATTACTTAATTTAAAATAAAAGTTTATGTTAATTTCATATTTTCATCATACAATTAATAATATTTTAGTTGCTAAATTATTTAAGGGAAGCTAAAGAAACATACCCTTTGTGTTAATTTTATAATATTTAATTTGAAAGCCTGTATATTTTTAAAAAATTTAACCTATTTTCTTTTCTACACAGATGTCATATAATATGTTACATTTTTAAATAATAAAACCTGTAAGATAAAACAACAAATGGAATATGCCTCTATTTAATTACTCCTTAGAATTATAAAACAGTCAAGTAAATCATAAACTGTAAAACTAAGGTATAGAAAAAATCACCTACATGAGTGTTTCATTAAGATCATTGCCAAAATCTAGGAAAAAATATTTATTCCCTACATATAAGAATGTATTTATTTTAATTTATGAGATTAAACTGTTTTTCAATTTGAAAACATATGTTTCAAATGAAAAACATCACTGTAACCCCGACCGACCGGCACGGTTGGATAACAATGACCTAAAATCTAGACAAATACGTATTGTTGAAAATTAGTTGCAAAATAATGACGTTGGTTTGGAACCAATCGGACTAATTCAGGTCGCCAATGTCACGCACGTCAATGGTCCATTGAACAAGGTAAATAAATGCAAGTATAAAGTTTTGAACTCAACCCCAACCTCATAATTTGGAATAACTAGAAAACCTTTGAGGTACAAACAGGTAAAAACGAGGTACAAACGATTGGCATGTGTTTAAATTCGAAATTCAAAAATGGGGGCACCACAACCTAAGAAATTTGGAATAACTGTAAAACTGTTGAGGTACAAACGATTTTAATTGAGGTACAAACAGGTACAAACGAGGTACAAACGATTGGTATGTGTTAAAACTCGAAATTCAAAGGTGGGGGTGCAACGTTTCCTTGGCACCCCCATCTTAATACTTGGAATAACTGGAAAACCGTTGAGGTACAAACGATTTTACTTGAGGTACAAACAGGTACAAACAAGGTACAAACGAATGGTATGTGTTTAAACTCGAAACTCAAAGGTGGGGGTGCCAGCGTTTCTTAGGCACCCCCGAAATCAAAGTAAGGACAGTTGGAAAACCGTTGAGGTACAAACGATTTTACTTGAGGTACAAACAGGTACAAACAAGGTACAAACGAATGGTATGTGTTTAAACTCGAAACTCAAAGGTGGGGGTGCCAGCGTTTCCTCGACACCCCCAAAATCGATTTAGGGATAGTTTGAAAACCGTTGAGGTACAAACGATTTTACTTGAGGTACAAACAGGTACAAACGAGGTACAAACGATTGGTATAGGTTTTGTATCAAGATTTGGAGGTGGGGGTGCTGGGGACATGGATCTGATAGTCAGGGAAGTACAGCGCGTTTACCCACTACCTAGGGTTTTGTAGATAAGTAGGTATTTATTAAATTCCTATATTATTAGAGATCTATAAAAATCCTTGATACTCAATACATAAAATTCCTAATTAACTAAATCATTAATATTAGATAGGTACCTGGCTAATTACAACCAAGATTTTTTTTTATGAGCTATAATTTACCATTTACATTTTTTTTTTTTTTATAAAATCAAACATTTGATTTATGTTGTTTTATATTTGAGATGAACTGGATACTATTAATAGTCTTCTGATGGTTGTATGTACACATAAATTTGCATACTCTGGGTATGATAGGTATAACTATGCTTATTGATTAATGATTATAGAACAAACTTGAAAACAAGTCCAACATCACCAAAAATATTTCAATGTTGACAACCGCTTAGCTTATATTATCCTTCAATAACAATAACAATAACAATATAATACAATTAGGTTGAGTATAAACTAATTTAAAATAAATAATAGTTAATACTCACATTGTAACAAAAATGTTATTTTGTTATTAAATTGAAATCTTCATTATATTTTACTTTGCAAATTTTTCTTGTTAAGTAATTTGATGTTTTTTCATTACATACATTAGTGATGACGACATAGGTATTGATTTTTGAATTTGAATAATTACATCAATACATTCATAGTTGTTTCAAATATTAAAATTGATATTCTGAAAAATAATTAAAACCTATTATTATTAAAGATAAATGTATAGTATTTAAATTCATTAACTTACATTTTAGAATGTTGATGTTGGTATTATTTGTACTAAGTGTAATAAGAATTCATTTGCACTAAAATAATTAACTGTGAATATAGAATACACAAATGTTTACATATTTAATTTCCATACATGTGATGATTGGAACACGATAACTCAATAAAAATGTATCTATTAGTTATCAATCATATTCTTATAGGTCTTATACTACGATCAAAGTTCTGAAATGGTATTAATATTAAAATGATTAATATTAAAATGTATATAGTACTAGGTTCAAAGTTAGATAGGTAAGCTTACAATTAACAATAAGGTATTTTACTAATGTTTTCCAAAAATCCAATTCACAAGTACAAAATAGTTGATGAAAATAATACTATTCAGTGATGAAGCATAACTATTATACTGGAATGGACTTAGTGTAATGGACCAAATCAATAGCCCCCAATGTATGTACAGTACTTAATAATCAATTAATTGGACCATATTTTATGAAACTACCTATGACATTAAAATACAATTTAATTATTATTAATAATATTATGTATATTGTATTAGATTATTTAATATTATTAATAAATTAATTTATACCTACTTACATTTTGAAGGTAATTTTTTTTTGACATTAGTATACCTACTATGTTTGTAATCACTCTTTGTTTAATAATTACCAAACTATTTTATCATAACACTTCATCATCTAGGTAGTTGGTATTTTTTATAATTTTCATGAATTTTTTTGAAAAACATCCTCTTCAAGTTCAGGCAAATTGTGATTATGCAACATTATCACCGTTAAACATTAATGTATAAACACTCAACAGTTTTCATTAAAATGGCTTGGCATACGATGCATTAAAAAGGTTTCATGTTTTCTCGAATTGTCCGTGAGGTTTTTTTTTAGGATTACTTGAGTAGGTAATATAATTTACTTGCTGGATGAATAACAGTGATATTGAAGTCCAACACATAATATGGTGGTGGTAACTGGTCAGTCATATTTGAACAATGTTCAATGTTCATGGAATCATGTTGTACGCTTATAACTGACAGATACGTAATACGCATAACTTATAACAAAAACAAAACATTTTTTTCACAAACATTGAAAAAAAAATAACGTACATACTACATGCGTTATGTACAAAACTCGATCAGCTGACTGGTGTCTTGCTTACCTATGATCTGAAGTCTGAACCTCCGAAAAACATAGCAACATTTACTCGCACCGACTTGATGTTAGACCCAAGGTTACCAGTATTATGAAAACGAATACCTGATAACCGATAATCGCTTTTGATGAAACCGCAGATTAAAAGTTAGTTATCTCCGGTTCTTTTGACTTCTGGTTATTGCTATCTATTGGGTTTGATAAATTGCCCAGTAGCAGTAAATTGAACGAATATTTTAACGTACATAAGTCGCTAACGGATAACTCAAATTAATTACTGTCAACGTGATATCAACTTTTTTAAATATGTTTATAAATTGGCTATTTTGAATTTTTAAAAAAAAATTTAAATCAAATTTAAATTTTTTTATTTTCTGTACAAAAAAATAAAAATAAAAAAGTTTATATTATACGTATAGTGGAATAGTCAATTAAATATATAAAAAAAAAAAATGAAAAAATATTGATTAGAATACAAGTTATTTCATTTGTCAGAACTTCGTGGGACACCCTGTATATACTACTATAGTATATAAGATATAGTGATATTAGCTAACATTGAATTATACACAATGCTGGCTGATATATAGTCATTTTAATTTTAATTATCATAATGTATATTAAATGGTTACAAAATTTTAGAAAGTTATTAAGTTGAAAAACAAGTTTATATAGTTTGTATATGATTATAATTATAAAATAACATAATATAAAAACTTGATTATTACAATATATAAGATATAGTCATTTTAATTATCATAATGTATATTAAATGGCTAAAAAAATGCTAGAAAGTTATTAAGTTGAAAAACAAGTTTATACGGTATGTATATGGTTATAATTATAGAATAACATGATATAAAAACTTGATTATTGTAATATATAAGATATAGTCATATTAGCCAACATTGAACTACACACAATGCTGGTTGATATATAGTCATGTTAATTATCATAATGTATATTAAATGGCTACAAAATGTTAGAAAGTTCTAATAAGTTGAAAAATAAGATTGAATTCCGTATATATGTATACAGCATGGTATGTAAATGATTATAATTATAAAATAACATAATAATATAAAAACTTGATTATTATAATTTATAAAATATAGCCATATTAGCTAACATACAATTATACACAATGATGGTTGATATAAATCATTTTTATTATAAGATTTTTTTTTTCAACATTTTTTCTATATTTACGTAAAAACATTTACAGATAATGAATTCTCACAATAATATTTTAAACGAAATAGAATATTATAAACAAATGATTCAAAGGTATACGAAAACGGATGAAAAATACCACATCATGAGAAGATGGAAACTTAAACAGATTAAAAAAAATATTAAAAATATAAAATATCAATTTTTGTTTTTAGCTAGAATGTGTACTTCTCCTTCTCTAGATGTAACTTATATAAAATCAATATTATATAAATAATTTTATATTAAAAGAAAAATTGCTTTTTTTTAAAGAAGAGAGAGAAAATATAATTATATTTCATCACTCTAGATGTTCTGACTATTGGGAAAGTATCAATTATTTCAATATACAAATTCAAGATCTTAATTTAAAGTTACAGGAGTTGAATGAAATCTGTTAAAATTGGATTATATTTAATAATATTTAGTACTTAATTTAGTATTATGCTTATGCTTAAAAAATAATTTGATAAATAATATAAGTTTTTGTTTACATTTTTATTCAATTATTTAATAAAACTATTTTACTAAATATACCGACCATTCTAAAAAATGTTTTATTTATCAATTGATACAAGCTTAACATAATAATCATAAACTAATGTCTATAGATAATGTATAATCATAATTTATTTTAATTTTCTGACAGTATTTATGCTTATATTCGAATACATAAACTAGTCTATTATTATTATTGTTACGGGAAGAGGCAGATTTCAAACAGAAAGGCTCTGGATGGTCGCTTAAGGTAATAGAAACAATGCAGTTAAGAATCAATATAGTGAATCCTCTCAAAGGAGGAACATATATTGATTTACCCAAACATGTTAAAGATAAAAGAGCGATTATCAATGTAAAAAATAGTGATAATAAATGTTTTAAATATGCATTATTATCTAAGTTTGATAATCGCTCTAACAAAACTAATTTTAGTGAAAAATATTTTAAGATGTTAGAAGTAAAAAGCGACTTAAATTTTAAATATGTTGATTTTCCAACACCAATTAGTCAGATACCTAAATTTGAACGTATTAACAATATTTCAATAAACATTTACAGTTTGAATGACAAAAAAACAATTTTTCCTTTGCATATTTGTAATACCGAAAGAAATATTCATTTTGATCTATTTTTGTTTAATAATGATGATACATCACATTATTGTTATATTAAAAATTTTTTAAGATTGATCAGAAGTCAGAAAACGAAAAATTGTTCAAAATTAATTATTTGTAAAAGATGTTTTACAACTTTTGGTACTCAACCGTGTGAAAGTAAGCTTTGGGGTGTGAAAGGATTAAATGAACATCAGCGTAATTGCGGAAAAAATCCTTTGGGGAGACCTATAATGTTTGAAAAGGGAGATGATGATTTCATCTATTTCAAAGGTTATAAAAAAACCCATAGGATTCCATTTGTAATTTATGCAGATTTTGAATGTTTATTAACTCCCAAACAGCCCAATGAATTCATTAAAAAACAGAAAAAAACAGTATGTAAAAAACAGAAAACTCATGTTACGTATTTGCATGAGATTATGAGTTACGGGTTTTATGTTAAAGTTGACTATAACATTATTTCAAAAGAGCTGGTAAAACTTTTCAACATTCCGAGGAAGGTTATAATTTATAGAGGTGAAAAGGCTGCAAAAAAGTTTATGAAAAATATGATTGAAATCGGAAATAGTATCAATAAAATTTATCAAATTAATACGCCGATGATAAAATTAACTGGAAAAGAAGAAGAAAATTTTCAAAGAACTAAATTTTGCGAAAAATGTTTAAAACATTTTAAAAACAACAATTTGTTCAAAGTCCGAGACCATTGTCATTTTACCGGTAAATATAGTTAATGTCTCTGTCTTCAGTGTAATTTTGAAATAACAACTCCATCATTTGTTCCGATTTTTTTCCATAATTTGTCGTATGATAGCCACTTTATTATTCGAGAACTTGGTTGCGATGATAAAGATATTCATATTATCCCAAATTCTTCAGAAAAATATATATCATTTAGCAAGGAAATTGAACCTAGGTTCAGCATAAAATTTGTTGATACGTTCCGTTTCATGAGTGAATCGTTGAGTAAACTTGCAGCCAATTTATCCGAAGATAAGACAAGGTTTAGGGAAACTCTCAAAATATTTTCCATGCAATCGTTAGATCTAGTTACCCGGAAAGGAGTCTTCCCATATGAATATGTTGACAGTTGGAGTAAATTAGACAATGCTTTTTTACCGTCAAAGCTGCAATTCTACAACTCTCTAACTGATGAGAACATAAATAATGAATATTACATACATGCAAAAAATGTATGGAATACATTTGTCATAAAGACTTTGGGTGAGTATAGCGATCCCTATGTAAAAACTGATGATGCTATACTAGCTGACGTGTTCGAAAATTTTAGAGACATATTTTTATCAACGCTTAGACTAGATCCTGCTCATTATATGACTGCTCCCGGATTTGCTTTTGATTGTATGCTTAAGTATACAAAAGTTAAATTAGAGAGGTTAAAGGATTATAATATGTTACTTTTCTTTGAAAAATCAATTCGCGGAGGTATTTGTCAATCAACTAAAAGATATGCTAAAGCAAACATACCAAATATTGAAGGATTGGATTATAATTCGAATGAACCGATTACTTGGATAACATATCTCGACTGTGTAAATTTGTATGGGAAATCTATGTTAACAGAATTACCTTTTAAAGATTTTAAATGGGTCGATAATCTCGACATAGATGTAACTAAAATCCTGATGATTCTGAAGTAGGATATATATTAGAAGTTGATATCGAGTACCCTAAACATTTACATAAAACCCATAATGATTTCCCGTTTTTACCGTTTAACGAATGTCCACCAAATTCAAAAGTTGAGAAATTGTTAACTACTTTATCATCGAAAAAACAATATTGTACATTACAAAAATTTAAAACAAGCGATTTCTCACGGACTTAAAGTAGTAAAAATTCATCGAGCTATCCGTTTTTTACAAAAAAAAAGGATGGCATCGTATATTGAGTTTTGTACAAAAATGAGGGCAGAAGCAAAAAATGAGTTTGAAAAAAATTTCTGGAAGTTGTTAATTAATAGTGTTTTTGGTAAATGTATGGAGAATATTCGAGCAAGAACTTCTATAAAACTGGTTTCATCAGAAAAAAAAGCGAACACACTAATGGCAAAAACTAGTTTTAAATACCATATACCTAACCTAACCATATACTCTAAGAATCTCATAGCTATTCACCAACATAAATAAACTATTAAATTCGATAAGGCAATTTATGTAGGATTTGCAATTTTAGACGTTTCGAAAACATTTATGTACGATTTTAATTATAATAATATGAAGAAAATGTATGGTACTAAAATTAGTTCTTTATATTCAGATACTGATTCCTTGATACACGCTATTCAAACTACAATTTTTTTCAATGATTTAAAAAATGATTTATTACCATATTTTGATACATCTAATTATCCTAAAGACCATTATTGTTTTAGCGAATTACATAAAAGTCAACCAGGCTTTTTCAAGGATGAATTAAAAGGAGTAATAATTAAAGAATTCGTTTCATTAAGACCGAAATTATATGCGTACAAAACTGTTGACGGTACTGAGGAAAAAAAAGCAAAAGGTGTAAAGAAATATATTATTAAAAAACATATGCAATTCGATAATTATAAGGATATACTAAATGCTTTTATAAACCATTTATACGTTAAGGATAAATTAACTCATAGAGCCATGAATTTTATCCAATCAAACAAACATGTTGTTCATTCGAAAAGAATGAACAAACTTGTTTTAAGTGCTAATGATGATAAACGTCATATAAATGACGATGGGATAAATACTTTGGCTTATGGACACTATAAACTGAAAACATTATACAATTAAAGAAAAAATACTTCACAAGGTAGTGTAATAAAATTTATTAGAAAAATGGGTGCTGAAATAAAAAAACTACAAACTGAAAACAAATAATTAATTTAACTTTTATTTCTGACTTTTATTATAAAAGTATTACATATTATACATAAAAAAAATTTTTATTTAAAAAATATCTGATGACTTGAATCAAAACCTAACCATTTAACAAACATTTTATTCCCAACTTTTTTTAAAATACGTTCAATAAGAAAGGTGTTTGGAAAATCAGTTAATTTAATTTCCTGTTCATAAAAACCACCTAAAATTATACTACCTGATTCATCCTTTAGTTGATAAGTTACTGGATTTGTCTGTAAACCTTTTAAAATTGTAAATATTTCCGTTGTCCAATTTGGCGTATAACCGTTACTAAATATATGTTTATACTTAGATATTCGTACTTTATCGTTAACTTTAAATTTAGGTTTATACAATTTTTGTGAATTTTTATATGTATTACATTTAATTCTGTTTGTATCCATTCGAGCTTCATTAGGTGTACATTTGATTGTTCTATGTTTTGTATTATTATAGTTATGTATAATTTTCGATATTGTATTATACCAATTCCATGTACCTGTAGCAGTAAAATGTTTA
>NW_021770392.1:4135-4357 GCF_005508785.2 Acyrthosiphon pisum | reverse complement strand
CAAACACATTTTGGTAGGTAATCAAGTTAATCGCAAAAAAGTGGAAAAAATCTATTTGACTTACTGCACTTTATAACTTTCACATAATACATTATGATACCAAATCAGAATTTGAATATGCCATAGTGAAATATACTTTCACTTACAATTTGGAAGATCCTCTATGTTAAAATGATATTCATACCGATATTTCCAATTGCATTTCAAAATACCAATATTTTG
>NW_021770392.1:2878-4035 GCF_005508785.2 Acyrthosiphon pisum | reverse complement strand
GTAACAGTGAAAAATAAATTAACGCTTCACATATCGGATTAAAATAATACTACAAAACAAAATTAAGTAAGTATACATTTAAATTGTAATATTATTTAATTATTATATTGACAAACAAATTTTGTAGGTAATCAAGTTAATTGCAAAGGAGTGGAAAAAAATCTATTTGGACTAACTGCACAATACCAATGATATTTATTGAAAACTAAAAATTGTACTAGTGTTAATGTTTTGTAATTTGCATGATATTTTATAATTAATTTAAATGAGGTGACAACATCAATCATTACATTTTAAAAGATAAATGTATATTGTTGTGTTTAATACATATGCTAGATGCCTACAAAACATGTGTAAATTGTGTAAATCTAATAAAGATTTAAAAAAAAAAAATAGTAATTAGGTATGTGATTAATTATACATATTATATAAATTACTACTAATTATTTGCCAAATATAAAGTATTAAAAAAAAAAATTTTTACATACAATTATTAATAGTAAATTAGTAAAACTATTAAATTCTTTCAATGATTGGTGTTGTCATTAAATAGTAATTTGTATTAAATTCAATTTAGAATATTATTAACAGCATTTTAAAATCTTACTTTTATTTTAAGTCTGGGGTTATTGGAAAGTTTGTTTCAATTTTTTGAATATGTGTTGTATCTTTACTCATATTTTGCATAACTGCAAAACGACAATTTTGATTTAACTGTATCATCATTTTGGAATAGATTTTTCATAGTCCTGGGCTTATAAATGAAAGTAAATTTTTTTAATGGTTCAAAATATTAACAGTGGCGCCGAAGTCCTAAAATTTAGTTGAGCGAAAAATATTTTGAAAAGCCACAATATCTAAATATCAGCCTCAATTATGTACAATATGTTGGGGGAGGGGGGAATAATTTACCCTCACACCACAAAAAAAAATATATATGTTTAATTTTAAAAGAAAATTTAAATTTTCTTAACCACACATTTTATGTTCTTATACAAAAAAAGACAGCCAAAAGACGACTCTTTCTCAATCATTAATACAAAAACTTCCTTTTTTTGAGGCAAGGTTAAGACCAATTATACGCACAAAATATAAATTGTTATTTGTACGAAAAAATCACTCATTTAAGTAAAAATAGCTGGTTGAATATCTATATT
>NW_021770392.1:1645-2828 GCF_005508785.2 Acyrthosiphon pisum | reverse complement strand
GATAAATAGCCCAGTAGCAGTAAATTGAACGAATATTTTAACGTACATAAGTCGCTAACGGATAACTCAAATTAATTACTGTCAACGTGATATCAACTTTTTTAAATATGTTTATAAATTGGCTATTTTGAATTTTTAAAAAAAAATTTAAATCAAATTTAAATTTTTTTATTTTCTGTACAAAAAAATAAAAATAAAAAAGTTTATATTATACGTATAGTGCAATAGTCAATTAAATATATAAAAAAAAAAAAATGAAAAAATATTGATTAGAATACAAGTTATTTCATTTGTCAGAACTTCGTGGGACACCCTGTATATTATATATGTATATGCACAACATGTTTCCCCCAACGGACATTCCAGACAACAGTAATATGTACAATGTACCTACATTATACATCTTGCATAAAACGAATGCATTCTTAATATCGTTATTATAATATGATATAATATAATATTATATTATTGTAATTTTGTATGGTAAACATTAAAATTTGTATTGGGTTTACTCGAGTTTCATATAGTGTGACGGGGGTGTGCACGCGTAGTGGTAATGCCGTCGCGGTGCGTAGCGGTTAGGCCAAAAACGAAAAATCCGTCCATCACCGTGCGTAGCGGTAAGGCCGAAAATCAAAAATCCGTCTATCACCGTGCGTAGCGGCACGGCGACTGATCTCCAATTGTCGAGTTGAATGTTGCGGACACCGATATCCGATAGAACTCGTTAAGTACGACGAGATCACCTCTCGGTGTCGTCGGGGTAATCGTAACCGTTCCCGAGTTATTGCGCTCGGAAAAACGACGTTCGAAAAGTTGAAATCGAAATCGGATCGACGAACGTCGCCGGGGCTGCCGCCATGCGCACTACCCGGGTACGACGAATAACCGCGAACGTCGACCGAAAAAAAAAAATCGTTTTTTTCACGCACGGCGATTGGATATATATATACAGGGTGATTGATTAAGCGTAAAACACTCATTATCTCAAAAAGTATTCACTTTTTTCAAATTTTTTTTTTTTCAAAACTTTTGATCTATGCTGCTCTAGAATTATATAATTTTTTTATATTTTTCACCCTTATATTTATTAGGTAAACCACCATCAACTTTTGATTTTCAAATGGCAACCCATACTAAAAATTTCATAATTTAGTAAGGCTTTTTTTCTCATGAATTATCA
>NW_021770392.1:719-1595 GCF_005508785.2 Acyrthosiphon pisum | reverse complement strand
AGTGAAATATTTTGAAAATAAAACTATATAAAGAAAATGTCAATTTAAACAACTGGTAAAATTTTCAAGTGTCTACGACTCATACTTTTTGAATAATAACAAATATCAAAAATCGTTTGAGGCTAAACCGTTATTTAATGCGGTTTTGTAAAAATTTAAATTTCAAACACTCCTAAAAATTTTTTGTCTTAGTCCGGTTGAGTTTTTTTTACAGATATTTAAAGAAAAACTTATGGACAACCTTGTACCAAATTTTAAAAGCTTAGTTATAAAAGAAAAAAATTTTACGATTTTTCAACCACAAAATTACTTGCAAATTTTCGCAATTTTGACATATTTCGTATAAATTTAAACTTTAAGCACTTATAAAAAAAAATTGTGACTAACGATTTTGGATTTTTTTTTATCACTGTGAGAACAACTTATAAGAAACCTTGTATTAAATTTTCAAAGTTTTCTATCCAACCAAAAATTTTTTATCGTTATTTTAAAAAAAAATACTTAGAAAAATTGAAAATTTCATTTGTCTATAAATAGCTCAAAAAAAGTCGAAACACTTTGAAAATTTAACCCTGTATAGACAACGCTAATATAAACATCTGTTGCAAATTTCAAGTGCTTACAATAATTCTTTTTTGAGTTACAGTAAAATTAAGTTTTCGTTTTTGTCAAAAATTGGTTTTGCGTAAAAATTCGCGTTTTTCCGTTATTTTTTTAAGGTTTTTCCTGCCGCTTTTGAAAAGTATTGGGAAATTTTCACTTTTGACCCCCCAAAGTACCAACTAGATTCACTTTCCTTTCAGAAAAGGTACAACTTTTGAAAATCGAAGCATTTTTACTGCTCCAAAAGTTGTCGTCAGACACAAAAAAAAAAAA
>NW_021770392.1:0-669 GCF_005508785.2 Acyrthosiphon pisum | reverse complement strand
CAAATTTGGACAAAATTTATCAAATTTTAATTTGAAAAATTATTTTGTAGTTAAAAATTTATAAAATGTTCAATTTTTGTATCTAAGAATTGAAAATTTAAAACAAGATTCCACGTAAGTAATTAATACTGTTACCAAAAAATCTAAAAAATACATTTACGCAGTTTATTTTTATAGTCATTTTAAGTACAAATTTGGACGAAATTACATATTAAAAACCTAGGATAACTATTTTAGTTATTTTGTTGTGATTGTATAATATTATTCGTGGGTACTTGAAACTTCTAAAGTATACTATTATATATCTATGATAGTACCACGGTTTTTTGTTGATGTATAACGCGTTATAAGTACCTAATAGATATTATGATATGATTAATTTGGAATTTATTATAGGTACCTACCTATTATAGGTCAATTTTTTTTTTAATACCATAGATAAGTATATATATGTCTAATACATAGACTGATATACCGTCTCCGCTCAGAATCGTTTTTCTTATACAGTGATATTATATCATTGAATTCAAATTTAATTCTATCCATTATACAGTGTCCCACTTGTAACCTGCTGTACAGCAGAGCGACATCCACTTACCCACCTTTTTTTTTCTGTGATTACTTTTTTAACAATAAACATTTTCAAATGTTTCATGTAGCAAACAAATG
>NW_021770391.1:5559-6132 GCF_005508785.2 Acyrthosiphon pisum | reverse complement strand
ATCGTCCTAGATTAATTAGTTATCAATTGATAATTAATTATTTGTTGTGAATGTGAAATTTTTGTCTATGCAAATTTTGTGGTTACATTTTTTTTTGAATTAGCCTTCTGTACACCTGCAAAGCCCGAACTTTGGTTATAAATTGCAAAGTAAGTACACTAAAAACAATATTTTATCGTCATAATTCATATTTATTTCTATTTTGTTATTTAAAATAACTGTTTTTTAGGTGATTTCGGTAGAAACCACTATGAGCCTTGACAAAATAAATATAGAGAAATTATCTCAAGATGAACTATTTGAGATTTTTGAAAGTATTCCAAGTGAAGATGATTCAATCTGTGATGATTTATTAGATGAAGATGAAAATGAGTACACAGTTGAAGTAAATAATTATAAAATTAATTAGTTTTTTTTTAAACCTTTGTTATATCAAAGTGATTGCACAATTTAGGATAACCAAAACACACTGAATGATGTAATTGTCATAAATATATCATCTAGTTTTGATCCAGTTACTTACAATGAAGACTATAGTTTTGAGTATGTTCAATCTCAAAATGTTGAAGATAT
>NW_021770391.1:3902-5509 GCF_005508785.2 Acyrthosiphon pisum | reverse complement strand
TTGATCCAGTTACTTACAATGAAGACTATAGTTTTGAGTATGTTCAATCTCAAAATGTTGAAGATATTGTCATTAACAATGATATTGTGAGTACCTACATTTTATTTATATAAATGTTATATACATTATACATGCAATTATTTAGTTTTTACTGTAATATATAATTGTAGTATATATTTTATTATTATACATATATACAGGGTGTCCCACGAAGTTCTGACAAATGAAATAACTTGTATTCTAATCAATATTTTTTCATTTTTTTTTTTTTATATATTTAATTGACTATTGCACTATTATACGTATAATATAAACTTTTTTATTTTTATTTTTTTGTACAGAAAATAAAAAAATTTAAATTTGATTCAAATTTTTTAAAAGAAATTCAAAATAGCCAATTTATAAACATATTGAAAAAAATTGATTTAACGTTTACAGTATTTAATTAGAGTAATCCGTTAGCGACTTATTAATGTTCAAATATTTGTTAAATTTACTGCTACTGGGCAATTTATCAAAACCAGAAGTCAAAATGAACCGGAGATAACTAACTAAGATAGTAACCACGATTAAAGCCATAGAAGCATAGATAATATTGGAATAATAATAATAATAATAATCGTGATAGTACACAGTTAAGTCTGTCATAGCATAGAAGCGAAACTCGATCAGCTGATGGGTGAAGTGTTTACCTATGATCTGAAGTCCGAACAATGAAACTGTTTCCGTAACACTGACATGATGTTATACCCGTATTGAAAAACCGTTTTCGCCTAATAGGCAGGGTATTCTGCGCGGGGTCGTGTTGTTTCCACTGTTTACTTTCATCATAGATTACGTATGCCATGTCCCTTGGAGACCGTGTTCAAGGCTACAATCGCCCGATTCGGCCAATTCACGGAGTTTCATACCCCTGGTCATAGTTACTATGATACTATGATACTATGGTACTGTACCATGGTACCATTCTGATCTGTGGTAGTATTGATACTACTATCAATCGTAGTTTCATCATAATATCCATGACAATTAATAATATATAATATCAATAGTCGTGTTTCGTGCTTAACCAAAATATGTAACCTGGTCACATTATATGATTATATTATATTATCATATTTTGATTATATTTTTGGTAACAACTTTTGGTTTCAGGTACCTAACTGATAATGTGTAACCATCAAAATGAAATGGTTATAGCAGTTATAGGTATTCATAGACTAAAAACAAAATAAACATAAGTACATAACATAACAAGTAACAACATATTTTTGTGATGAATTAAGTTTGCTAATTAATTATTATTTTAAAATTTTATTTAGTACCAATTTACTGAACAATTAAAGTAAAATAACTTAATATTTATTTTGAAGGAAATAGGTACCCTAACTATTACTATAAAATTATAAAGTATTTTCAAAATGACCACCATGATTTGTTACACATTTTTCGTATCGTTGTAATATTGACGCAGTTACTGAATTAAACATTTGTACTGTTATGGCCTTGCATGCTACTGTGATGCGCTCTTTCAAATTATCCAATGAAGTAGATTGTTCAGTGTAAACATGATCTTTTTAAATATCCCCATAAAAAAAAATCCAATG
>NW_021770391.1:748-2966 GCF_005508785.2 Acyrthosiphon pisum | reverse complement strand
AATAATGTGCATTATGGCGATTTACCATGCCGTTATTATTGAAACAACTTTCGTCAGTCCACAATATTTGTTCAAAATATTGGTATCCTGGTCATATAAGCTAACTATTAATGATATGAATTGGAGTCTTCTTTCTGGATCCGACGGTTTCAACCCTTGAACGCAATGCAATTTGAACGGGTGATATAAATTGGTTTTTAATATCCGATGTACAGTTGATTTACTGACATCTGTTTGCCAAGCTATGGATCTTATTGATGCATGTGGTGTGGTACAAAATGCAGCTAAAACATCAACATTATGAGAATCATCTGCAGCAGTGTAATGTTTTTTCAACCTACAGCCATTTGGAAAGCTACCTGTACAACAATTTTTATTTTTAGTTTATTTAGTAAATTATTTTTAAAAATTTCAATGCAGTAGTAGCAGATGTAATTATTGTCTAAACGATACCTATTGATTAAAATTCATGTTTATTATACATATAATATTTCATTTTATTTTCTATTATATTATAGACTAAATTGTATTTTTATTTTTATTTTTTAATAAAATCATGTGGCTCTCAATTTAATATATTTTTAGTTTTTACAAAATATCTGCTACGAAAGATTGTAATTTGTTTGTAGGTACCTTCTAATATAATCTAATAAAGTCAATCACTGAAGAACTTGTAAGTGACCAAATTATAATAATTAAGGCAGTGAAGTTATAGCATTTTCATACTTTTTTGTAGATACTTAATATACATATTCATTGCTAAATGAGCTTAAAATATGATTCAGTTAACTATGATTTTATGTTTTTATTGAAATAAATGCTACTTTGGCCATTTTTTTTTTCTTTTAATGCAATAATTCAATCATTTGTTGAGTTTTTTAATGCAATAACTTCACTGCCCTAATAATAAATAATGAAAAAAATTACATAGTTAGTATACAAGTTATTAACAAAATACAATTTTATTAGGTCACATTAAAAGTTCAAGAGAAGTCATACAAAGAAAAATATGTATGTTTAAAAATAAAAAAAAACATACTTAATATTAATTAATAATAAGTTACAATTTTTTTTTTT
The DNA here is from genome assembly GCF_005508785.2 of Acyrthosiphon pisum. Classification (NCBI taxonomy): domain Eukaryota; kingdom Metazoa; phylum Arthropoda; class Insecta; order Hemiptera; family Aphididae; genus Acyrthosiphon; species Acyrthosiphon pisum. Next base: position 1,889 of record NW_021770391.1, on the reverse strand, counting down.
TATATATATTATAGGCTATAGGTACTTAAAACAAAAAATGAGATTTTTGAAGAAGACAATGTAAGTACACTCGTAAAAAAATTAATATTTAATTTAATAAAATAAGTAATGCTTAGCAAAAACAAATAATATTAATTACAAATTACAATACTTTTTTATTATAGTCGGCACTTAAAATCAAAAATGACGATTTAGAGAAAGAAATTGTAAGTACAAGCAAAATTATTTAAACAAAATATGCTAACTGTTATTTTTGTAGGAATTACTTAAACAAAAAATGGCCACTATGGAGGTGAAAGATAAGACAGAACATTATGAAGGAAAAAAAAAAGTAAAAATAAATGTAGTAAAATAATAAAAAAAACATATCCAACACATTTTACTATACTAAAATTATTTAATTTCAGGAGGAACAAATTGTTCATGGCTTATCCTCACCTATTAACAATATGGGTAATTATGTTAAGAGAGATGATTTACTGCCTATCGAATCCAAGATTTCTTTTATAGAAAAACTTGTATGTTCAAAAATGGATAAACTAAAATTACAAGATGAGACAAGCAGTGAAGACACATCGAAGACGAATGATGTAATGCATTAATTTAAAATATTTTTAACATCATCTTTATAATTTGTATTTTATTAGAATTGTACTGAATGGTGGTGTCCCAAGCACAGTCAATTTTTGGAAATTTTAAAGGGCATCAAAATTAGCGAACAAACTGTGGAAGCCAAAAAATCTAATACTCAAACGATTCAAGCTTTTCAATCAATCTGTCTCCGTATCATTGCTAAAGCTCCCTGGTACGTAACGAACAAATTGCTCCACGATGAACTCCAAATCAAAACCATCCATGACACAGCCACTAATTTTTACAAAAGGTTTCATGAGAAACTCCATATGAAACACAACCACCTCATTTCACAACTGGCCTCAAAAATGCTTCCTGACAACCCCACAAGACGTCTCAAACGAAACTGGTGCAGAGATCTTCTCAATCAATAAAACACATTTATACATTATACATATAAAAATCTAATTTCACTGTAAAAGGGTGACTCGACTGCGAGCCTTCCTACACGTCACTCAAAGCCATTGTTTTTGTTTTAGTTATACTTATCATATTTACTTATTGTATA
>NW_021770391.1:0-698 GCF_005508785.2 Acyrthosiphon pisum | reverse complement strand
TTAGTTTTTTTCTCTGGTTTACCAACAGTCTTATTAATAATATAATGGTTTTCAATGTCTGTAATTAAGTTATTTGGTACATTGCTTAAATCATTGGTTACATTGGAAACATTTTTGATTGTAATTGGTTTTCCGAGCCCTCTCCAATCTTCAAACGAATCATGTTTTTCGACTTCTAAACTGAATTCATTTACGTTGTCATAATTTTTCTGAGTTTCTAATTGGAATTCATTTAAATTCTCATCATTTTTATGAGTTTTTAAATGGAATTCATTTACATTTTCATAATTGTTCTCAATGTTATGTGCAAGCCAATCATAAGTATTCATATTATTACCTCTATTATCACTTTGTTCATTTTCAACTTCTTCATCTTTTTTATCTATCAAATGGACCAGCGTCCCTCTTTCAAATAAACTGAGAAATATCAAGCCCTCTATAAAAAAATGGAATTTTCCCTGTAACCTCAAAAGAAGGGATGAGGTCATTATAACCCGTGCCAGAATAGGCCACACTCATCTCACCCACTCATTCCTCATCACCAAGGAACCTGCTCCGCAATGTGACGCATGCAACGTGGACCTGTCGATCGACCACATTGTCACTAGATGTCCAAAATACGCCGTAGCTCGGAAAATATTCAAAAATTCATCTTCTCTCCAACTTGCCCTCAGCGAAGAAAACACAGAAGCTATATA
>NW_021770390.1:0-1737 GCF_005508785.2 Acyrthosiphon pisum | reverse complement strand
GATCTCCAGAGTATTATCTTCAAAACATTCTAAATCTTCACCATCGCTTTTTTGTAGCTTTAGATTGTACTTAACATATACTAATTTAAAAGCTCTATCCGTAATTAATCTATTCCTTTTTGCTGTATGCACTAGTCCATAAGTTGAAAAAGATCTCTCTGTTGAAGCTGAGGTAGGTGGACATTGTAAAATGGCTGATGCAACTGTTGCTAAATTTGAAGACGAACAAATTCCATTCCACCATGTTATTATGTTCATTTGATTACCATCAGTTTTAGCATTTCGAAAATTCCACACAAAGTCTCTCGCCCATAAACCACTATTAGTTTTATAGTTTGCCAAATCACGTAACACATCAGCTTGGGGTAAATCAATATACTTTGCAAAAGAATAAATAAATTGTGAAGCTTCTACGCTTTCTTCTTTAGTCAAATATTTGTCCTTGTGTCTAGGATCTAATAAATGAGCAACTAAATGAATTTGTTCAATTGCCATTTTTCTTCTTTTTTCTATACATGATAAAGTACATTGTTGTTCTTTTGTTACTGAAACTGAATTTTTTATTTTTTCATCAATTTGATGAAACGCACAGACAACATCTGATAAATTACTAGTCTCAGACTCTAAAGTTTTAATCCATATCGAAATAGGTTCAAGTATGCTAATAAGTTTTTCTACTTTTGGCCAAAATACACCATTGTCTAATATTTTAACTGAAGAATTTTTACTCAAATATTTAATAACTTTTGGAGAAATAGCTATTTGTTTATTAAAAATAAGGCTCTTTAAACATTGCACATTTGAGCCCCAACGGTTCACAATAGGTAACTTGAGTGTTATTTTTTTAAAAATTTTATTAGGATCAGCATTTTGAAATTCTTTTAAAAGTAAATTTAATATGTGAGACTGTTTGAATTCATTATTCAACACAATTTTTTTTAGCTGAATACCCCAGCAGTGAAAAAGTATTTAACTGCATTAGATATTTATTAAGTAAGTTTAACATGTGAGCAGCACAGCCATAATATGAAACGTTTTCATCTTTATATTTTTCCTTAAGAATTTTCCAAGAACAAGTCATATTCTTAGCATTATCTGTGACAACAGATATAATTTTCTTAATGTTGACCTGGCTAAATACATTTTTTATTATACTAGCCATGTATTCTCTAGTATGTGAGTTACTGCCAATGTCAACAATTTGAAAAATTACAGGTTCTGTTGTAGTCAGTTCAACATTTATGATAGGTTCTTGCCTATAATTAGAAAAATATGTTTTTAATTAAATATATTGACAAAAAATACTTATTAGTTATTACCTACCTAATATTACTCCATCCATCGAACTGAAGAGATCAAAAACGAGCTCTGTTAATTTTTGCTGTAACTTTATTTTCAACTTTGTTATATTCTGCATCTAAAAGTTCGTTCGATAAATGATACCGCGTAGGTAATTTTAAACATGGGCGGATTTTTTTTAATTCTTTTTGCCAATAAACATTTTCGGTAGAACTCAATGCTGTCCCAGATACATAGCAAGCTCTAGCAAGAATTTCCCAAATGTCTTCCTATAAATTATAATACATTAATACTACTACTTAACCCTTTGAGCCATAGTGGTCTTAAACCGAAACCACCTTTTTGTTATTTTTTTGTGCGTTTATTCACAGTGGTATTCTATTGAAACCACCTCCAGAAGATCATGTTGGTAGTACTGTACATTTTGTTTTTTGTTTC
>NW_021770389.1:17344-33056 GCF_005508785.2 Acyrthosiphon pisum | reverse complement strand
TAGTACTACCATCAGCTTTAGGTACTACCATAAGCACCAAGTACTACCATCAGAACCAAATACTACTATCATCTCTAGGTACTGCCATAACTTCTAAGTACTACCATAAGCCCCAAGTACTACCATCAGCTCTAGATACTACCATCAGCTATTGTTACTACCATAAGCTCTAGGTACTTCTATCAGTTCTAGGTACTAACATCAGTTCTAGGTACTACCATCAGCACTAAATACTACCATCAGCTCTAGGTACCATCATAAGCACTAAGTACTACCATCAGCTTTAGGTACTACCATTACCACCAAGTACTACCACAAGCTTTAGGTACTACTATCAGTTCTCGGTACTACCATAAGCACAAAATACTACCATCAGCCCTAGGTACTACCATGAGCAAGTAGTACTACTTAAAGCGCTTGGTATTACCATCTGCTCTAGTTACTACCATCAGTTCTAGGTTCTACCATCAGCACCAGGTTAAGTACTACCAGCTGCAAAAGTTACTACCATCAGCTATTTTTACTACTATCAGCTCTATGTACCACCATAAGCACTTAGTACTACCATCAGCACCAAGTTATACAATAAGTTCTATGTACTACCATCAGTTCTAGGTACTACCACCAGCACCAGGTTAAGTACTACCAGCTGCAAAAGTTACTACCATCAGCTATTGTTACTACTATCAGCTCTAGGTACTACTATCAGTTCTAGGTACCACCATAAGCACTTAGTACTACCATCAGCTTTAGGTACTACCATAACCACCAAGTACTACCACAAGCTTTAGGTACTACCATCAGTTATCGGTAATACCATAAGCACAAATACTACCATCAGCTTAGGTACTGCAATAACTTCTTAAATTACCCACCAGGTAAGGTACTACCATAAGCACCAAGTACAACCATCAGCACCAAATACTACCATCAGCTCTAGGTACTGCCATAACTTTTAAGTACTACCATAAGCCCCAAGTACTACCAGAAGCTCTAGGTACTAACATCAGTTCTAGGTACAACCTTAAGCACTTAGCACTACCATCAGCTCTAGGTACTACTATCAGTTCTAGGTACTACCATCAGTATAGGTACTACCATCAGTTCTAGGTACTACAACAAGCTCTAGGTACTACCATAAGATCTAGGTACTACCATCAGTTCTCGGTACTACCACCGTCACCAGTTGCTTCCATCAGCAGAAGTTACTTCCAAAGTTATGAGTGAATACTATGAGCTCTAGGTACAAACATCAGTTCTAGGTACTACCATCTGCACCAAGTTAAGTACTACCAGCTGCTAAAGTTACTACCATCAGCTATTGTAACTACCATCAGTTCTAGGTACTACCATAAGCACCAAGTAATACCATAAGCTCTAGGTACTACTATCAGGTCTAGGTACTACCATGTGCAAGAAGTACTACTTAAAGCGCTAGGTACTACCGACTACTCTAGGTACTACCATAAGATCTAGGTACTACCATCAGTTCTCGGTACTACCACCGTCACCAGTTGCTTCCATCAGCAGAAGTTACTTCCAAAGTTATGAGTGAATACTATGAGCTCTAGGTACAAACATCAGTTCTAGGTACTACCATCTGCACCAAGTTAAGTACTTCCAGCTGCAAAAGTTACTACCATCAGCTATTTTTACTACCATAAGCTCTTTGTACTACCATCAGCACTTTGTACTACCATCAGCACAAGTAACTACCATCAGCTCTAGGAACAACCATAAGCACCAAGTACTACCATCAGAACCAAATACTACTATCATCTCTAGGTACTGCCATAACTTCTAAGTACTACCATAAGCCCCAATACTACCATCAGCTCTAGATACTACCATCAGCTATTGTTACTACCATAAGCTCTAGGTACTTCTATCAGTTCTAGGTACTACCATCAGTTCCAGGTACTACCATAAGCACTAAGAACTACCATCAGCACAAAATACTACCATCAGCTTTAGGTACTGCAATAACTTCTAAGTACTACAATAAGCACCAAGTATTACAATCAGTTCTAGTAACTGCCATCATCAGAAGTTACTTCCATCAGGATTAGTTACTACCATAAGCCCTGGGGGACTACTATCAGCACCAGGATTGGTAATAACATCGGCAAAAGTTACTACCATCAGCTATTGTTACTACCATCAGCTCTAGGTACTTCCATAAGGCCTCGGTACTTCCACCAGCTCTAGGTACTACCATAAGCACCAAGTAATACCATTTACTCTATGTACCACCATCTGCTCTAGGCACATCCATAAGCACCAAGTACTACCATCAGCACTAAATACTACCATCAGCTTTAGGTACTGCAATAACTTCTTAACTGTTCCACCGGGTTAGGTACTACCATAAGCGCCAAGTACTATAATCAGCACCAAATACTACCATCATCTCTGGGTACTGCCATAACTTCTAAGTACTACCATAAGCCCCAAGTACTACCATCAGCTCTAGATACTACCATCAGCTATTGTTACTACCATAAGGTTTAGGTACTTCTATCAGTTCTAGGTACTAACATCAGCTCTAGGTACTACCATCAGTTCAAGGTACTACCATAAGCACTTAGCACTACCATCAGCTCCAGGTACTACCATTTACTCTAGGTACCACCATCAGCTATAGGCACTACCATAAGCACTAAGTACTACCATCAGCACTAAATAGTACCATCAGCTCTAGGTCCCATCAAAAGCACTTAGTACTTCCATCAGCTATAGGTACTACCATAACCACCAAGTACTACCACAAGCTTTAGGTACTACTATCAGTTCTCGGTACTCCCATCAGCACCAAATACTACCATCATCTCCAGGTACTGCCATAACTTCTAAGTACTACCATAAGCCTCAAGTACTACCATCAGCTCTAGATACTACCATCAGCTATTGTTACTACCATATGCTCTAGTACTTCTATCAGTTCTAGGTACTACCATAAGCACCAAGTACTACCATCAGCACCAAATAATACCATCAGCTCTAGGTATTACCATATGCACTAAGTACTACCATAAGGCCTCGGTACTACCACCAGTTCTAGGTACTACCATAAGCACCAAGTAATACCATTTACTCTAGGTACCACCATCAGCTCTAGGCACGACCATAAGCACCAAGTACTACCATCAGCACTAAATACTACCATCATCTCTAGGTACCATCATACTACTATCAGTTCTCGGTACTACCATAAGCACAAAATACTACCATCAGCTTTAGGTACTGAAATAACTTCTTAACTGTCCCACCAGGTTAGGTACTACCATAAGCACCAAGTACTACCATCAGCTCTAGGTACTACCATAAGCACCAAGTACTACCATCAGCACCAAATACTACCATCAGCTCTAGATACTACCATAAGTACTTAGTCCTACCATCAGATCTAGGTCCTAACAGAACTTCTAGGTACTACCAGCTGCAAAAGTTACTACCATCAGCTATTGTTACTACAATAAGCTCTAGGTACTACCATCTGTATAGGTACTACCATCAGTTCTAGGTACTACAACAAGCTCTAGGTACTACCATAAGATCTAGGTACTACCATCAGTTCTCGGTACTACCACCGTCACCAGTTGCTTCCATCAGCAGAAGTTACTTCCAAAGTTATGAGTGAATACTATGAGCTCTAGGTACAAACATCAGTTCTAGGTACTACCATCTGCACCAAGTTAAGTACTACCAGCTGCTAAAGTTACTACCATCAGCTATTGTAACTTCCATCAGTTCTAGGTACCACCATAAGCACCAAGTAATACCATAAGCTCTAGGTACTACTATCAGGTCTAGGTACTACCATGTGCAAGAAGTACTACTTAAAGCGCTAGGCACTACCGACTACTCTAGGTACTACCATCAGTTCTAGGTACTACCATCTGCACCAAGTTAAGTACTTCCAGCTGCAAAAGTTACTACCATCAGCTATTTTTACTACCATAAGCTCTTTGTACTACCATCAGCACTTTGTACTACCATCAGCACAAGTAACTACCATCAGCTCTAGGAACAACCATAAGCACCAAGTACTACCATCAGAACCAAATACTACTATCATCTCTAGGTACTGCCATAACTTCTAAGTACTACCATAAGCCCCAAGTACTACCATCAGCTCTAGATACTTCTATCAGCTATTGTTACTACCATCATCTCTAGGTACTACCATCAGTTCTAGGTACTACCATCAGCACCAGGTTAAGTACTACCAGTTTCAAAAGTTACTTTCATTAGCTATTGTTACTTCCATCAGCTCTAGGTACTGCCAAATGGTCTAGGTACTTCCATCAGTTCTAGGTACTACCATAAGCACCAAGTACTACCATCAGCACCAGGTTAAGTACTACCAGCTGCAAAAGTGACTACCATCAGCTATTGTTACTACCATCAGCTTTAGGTACTACCATAAGGCCTCGGTTCTAACATCAGCTCTAGGTACTTCCATCAGTTCTAGGTACTACCATAAGCACCAAGTACTACCATCAGCTCTAGATACTACCATCAGCTATTGTTACTACCATAAGCTCTAGGTACTTCTATCAGTTCTAGGTTCTAACATCATCTCTAGGTACTACCATCAAATCTAGGTACCACCATCAGCACCAGGTTAAGTACTACCAGCTTCAAAAGTTACTTTCATCAGCTATTGTTACTACCATCAGCTCTAGGTACTGCCATATGGTCTAGGTACTAGCATCAGCTCTTGGTACTACCATAAGCACCAAGTACTACCAACAGCTGTAGGTACTACCATAAGCACTAAGTACTTCCACAAGCTCTATGTACCACCATCGGTTGTAGGTACTACCAACAGCACCAGGTTAAGTACTTCCAGCTATTGTTACTACCATCAGCTATTGTTACTACCATAAGTTCTAGTTACTTCTATCAGTTCTAGGTACTACCATCAGTTCTAGGTTAAGTACTACCAGCACCAGGTTAAGTTACTACCATCAGCTATTTTTACTACTATCAGCTATTTTTACTACTATCAGCTCTATGTACCACCATAAGCACTTAGTACTACCATCAGCACCAAGTTATACAATAAGTTCTATGTACTACCATCAGTTCTAGGTACTACCACCAGCACCAGGTTAAGTACTACCAGCTGCAAAAGTTACTACCATCAGCTATTGTTACTACTATCAGCTCTAGGTACTACTATCAGTTCTAGGTACCACCATAAGCACTTAGTACTACCATCAGCTTTAGGTACTACCATAAGCACAAAATACTACCATCAGCTTTAGGTACTGCAATAACTTCTTAACTTCCCCACCAGGTAAGGTACTACCATAAGCACCAAGTACAACCATCAGCACCAAATACTACCATCAGCTCTAGGTACTGCCATAACTTTTAAGTACTACCATAAGCCCCAAGTACTACCATAAGCTCTAGGTACTATCATCAGTTCTAGGTACTACCTTAAGCACTTAGCACTACCATCAGCTCTAGGTTATACTATCAGTTCTAGGTACTACCATCAGTATAGGTACTACCATCAGTTCTAGGTACTACCACCAGTTCTAGGTACTACAATAGGCACTTAGTACTACCATCACCTCTAGGTACTACCATCAGCACAAAATACTACCATCAGCTTTAGGTACTGCAATAACTTCTAAGTACTATAATAAGCCCCAAGTACTACAATCAGTTCCAGGTACTGCCATCAGCAGAAGTTACTTCCATCAGGATTAGTTACTACCATAAGCCCTGGGTACTACTATCAGGACCTGGATTGGTAATAACATCGGCAAAAGTTACTACCATCACATCTTGGTACTACCATCAGCACAATTTACTACCATCAACTCTTTTTACTACCATCAGTACCATGTTATACAATAAGTTCTATGTACCACCATCGGTTTTAGGTACTACCAACAGCACCAGGTTAAGAACTACCAGCTTCAAAAGTTACTACGATCAGCTATTGTTACTACCATCAGCTCTAGGTACTACCATAATGCCTCGGTACTACCATCAGTTCTAGGTAATACCATAAGCACCAAGCAATACCATTTACTCTAGGTACCACCATCAGCTCTAGGCAATACCATAAGCACTAAGTACTACCATAAGCACTAAGTACTAGCATCAGCACCAAGTTATACAATACGTTCTATGTACTACCATCAGTTCTAGGTACTACCATCAGCACCAGGTTAAGTACAACCAGCTGTAAAAGTTACTATCATCAGCTATTGTTAGTACCATCAGTTCAAGGTACTACCATAAGGCCTCGGTACTACCACCAGTTCTAAGTACTACCATAAGCCCCAAGTACTACCATCAGCTCTAGATACTACCATCAGCTATTGTTACTACCATATGCTCTAGTACTTCTATCAGTTCTAGGTACTACCATCATCTCTAGGTACTACCATCAGTTCTAGGTACTACCATCAGCACCAAGTACTTCCACAAGCTCTAGGTACTACCATCAGCTCTAGGTACTTCCATCAATTCTAGGTACTACCATAAGCACCAAGTACTACCATCAGCACCAAATAATACCATCAGCTCTAGGTATTACCATATGCACTAAGTACTACCATAAGGCCTCGGTACTACCACCAGTTCTAGGTACTACCATAAGCACCAAGTAATACCATTTACTCTAGGTACCACCATCAGCTCTAGGCACGACCATAAGCACCAAGTACTACCATCAGCACTAAATACTACCATCATCTCTAGGTACCATCATACTACTATCAGTTCTCGGTACTACCATAAGCACAAAATACTACCATCAGCTTTAGGTACTGAAATAACTTCTTAACTGTCCCACCAGGTTAGGTACTACCATAAGCACCAAGTACTACCATCAGCTCTAGGTACTACCATAAGACCCAAGTACTACCATCAGCACCAAATACTACCATCAGCTCTAGATACTACCATACGCACCAAGTACTAACATAAGATCTAGGTTCTACCATAAGTACTTAGTCCTACCATCAGCTCTAGGTCCTAACAGAACGTCTAGGTACTACCATCACATCTTGGTACTACCAGCTGCAAAAGTTACTACCATCAGCTATTGTTACTACAATAAGCTCTAGGTACTACCATCAGCTCTAGGTACTGCCATATGGTCTAGGTACTACCATCAGCTCTTGGTACTACCATAAGCACAAAGTACTACCAACAGCACTAAATACTACCATCAGCTATTGTTACTACAATAAGCTCTAGGTACTTCCATAAGGCCTCGGTACTACCACCAGCTCTAGGTACTACCATAAGCACCAAGTAATACCATTTACTCTATGTACCACCATCAGCTCTAGGCACGACCATAAGCACCAAGTACTACCATCAGCACTAAATACTACCATCATCTCTAGGTACCATCATACTACTATCAGTTCTCGGTACTACCATAAGCACAAAATACTACCATCAGCTTTAGGTACTGAAATAACTTCTTAACTGTTCCACCGGGTTAGGTACTACCATAAGCGCCAAGTACTATAATCAGCACCAAATACTACTGGTACTACCAGCTGCAAAAGTTACTACCATCAGCTATTGTTACTACAATAAGCTCTAGGTACTTCTATCAGTTCTAGGTACTACCATCAGTTCCAGGTACTACCATAAGCACTAAGAACTACCATCAGCACAAAATACTACCATCAGCTTTAGGTACTGCAATAACTTCTAAGTACTACAATAAGCACCAAGTATTACAATCAGTTCTAGTAACTGCCATCATCATAAGTTACTTCCATCAGGATTAGTTACTACCATAAGCCCTGGGGACTACTATCAGCACCAGGATTGGTAATAACATCGGCAAAAGTTACTACCATCAGCTATTGTTACTACCATCAGCTCTAGGTACTTCCATAAGGCCTCGGTACTTCCACCAGCTCTAGGTACTACCATAAGCACCAAGTACTACCATCAGCACTAAATACTACCATCAGCTTTAGGTACTGCAATAACTTCTTAACTGTTCCACCGGGTTAGGTACTACCATAAGCGCCAAGTACTATAATCAGCACCAAATACTACCATCATCTCTGGGTACTGCCATAACTTCTAAGTACTACCATAAGCCCCAAGTACTACCATCAGCTCTAGATACTACCATCAGCTATTGTTACTACCATAAGGTTTAGGTACTTCTATCAGTTCTAGGTACTAACATCAGCTCTAGGTACTACCATCAGTTCAAGGTACTACCATAAGCACTTAGCACTACCATCAGCTCCAGGTACTACCATTTACTCTAGGTACCACCATCAGCTCTAGGCACTACCATAAGCACTAAGTACTACCATCAGCACTAGATACTACCATCAGCTATTGTTACTACCATATGCTCTAGTACTTCTATCAGTTCTAGGTACTACCATAAGCACCAAGTACTACCACAAGCTTTAGGTACTACTATCAGTTCTCGGTACTCCCATCAGCACCAAATACTACCATCATCTCCAGGTACTGCCATAACTTCTAAGTACTACCATAAGCCTCAAGTACTACCATCAGCTCTAGATACTACCATCAGCTATTGTTACTACCATAAGCTCTAGGTACTTCTATCAGTTCTAGGTACTAACATCAGTTCTAGGTACTACCATCAGCACTAAATACTACCATCAGCTCTAGGTCCCATCAAAAGCACTTAGTACTTCCATCAGCTATAGGTACTACCATAACCACCAAGAACTACCACAAGCTTTAGGTACTACTATCAGTTCTCGGTACTCCCATCAGCACCAAATACTACCATCATCTCCAGGTACTGCCATAACTTCTAAGTACTACCATAAGCCTCAAGTACTACCATCAGCTCTAGATACTACCATCAGCTATTGTTACTACCATATGCTCTAGTACTTCTATCAGTTCTAGGTACTACCATAAGCACCAAGTACTACCATCAGCACCAAATAATACCATCAGCTCTAGCTATTACCATATGCACTAAGTACTACCATAAGGCCTCGGTACTACCACCAGTTCTAGGTACTACCATAAGCACCAAGTAATACCATTTACTCTAGGTACCACCATCAGCTCTAGGCACGACCATAAGCACCAAGTACTACCATCAGCACTAAATACTACCATCATCTCTAGGTACCATCATACTACTATCAGTTCTCGGTACTACCATAAGCACAAAATACTACCATCAGCTTTAGGTACTGAAATAACTTCTTAACTGTCCCACCAGGTTAGGTACTACCATAAGCACCAAGTACTACCATCAGCTCTAGGTACTACCATAAGCGCCAAGTACTATAATCAGCACCAAATACTACTGGTACTACCAGCTGCAAAAGTTACTACCATCAGCTATTGTTACTACAATAAGCTCTAGGTACTTCTATCAGTTCTAGGTACTACCATCAGTTCCAGGTACTACCATAAGCACTAAGAACTACCATCAGCACAAAATACTACCATCAGCTTTAGGTACTGCAATAACTTCTTAACTGTTCCACCAGGTTAGGTACTACCATAAGCACCAAGTACTATAATCAGCACCAAATACTACCATCATCTCTGCGTACTGCCATAACTTCTAAGTACTACCATAAGCCCCAAGTACTACCATCAGCTCTAGATACTACCATCAGCTATTGTTACTACCATAAGGTTTAGGTACTTCTATCAGTTCTAGGTACTACCATAAGCACTTAGCACTACCATCAGCTCCAGGTACAACCATTTACTCTAGGTACCACCATCAGCCCTAGGACTACCTTAAGCACTAAGTACTACCATCAGCACTAAATAGTACCATCAGCTATAGGTACTACCATAACCACCAAGTACTACCACAAGCTTTAGGTACTACTATCAGTTCTCGGTACTACCATAAGCACAAAATACTACCATCAGCTTTAGGTACTGCAATAACTTCTTAACATTCCCACCAGGTTAGGTACTACCATCAGCACCAAATACTACCATCATCTCTAAGTACTGCCATAACATCTAAGTACTACCATAAGCCCCAAGTACTACCATAAGCTCTAGGTACTTCTATCAGTTCTAGGTACTAACATCATCTCTAGGTACTTCCATCAGTTCTAGGTACTACCATAAGCACCAAGTACTACCATCAGCACTAGATACTACCATCAGCTATTGTTACTACCATAAGCTCTAGGTACTTCTATCAGTTCTAGGTTCTAACATCATCTCTAGGTACTACCATCAGTTCTAGGTACCACCATCAGCACCAGGTTAAGTACTACCAGCTTCAAAAGTTACTTTCATCAGCTATTGTTACTACCATCAGCTCTAGGTACTGCCATATGGTCTAGGTACTACCATCAGCTCTTGGTACTACCATAAGCACCAAGTACTACCATCAGAACTAAATACTACCATCAGCTCTAGGTATTACCATATGCACTAAGTACTACCATAAGCCTCGGTACTACCACCAGTTCTAGGTACTACCATAAGCTCCAAGTAATACCATTTACTCTATGTACCACCATCAGCTCTAGGCACGACCATAAGCTCCAAGTACTACCATCAGCACTAAAATACTACCATCATCTCTAGGTACCATCATACTACTATCAGTTCTCGGTACTACCATAAGCACAAAATACTACCATCAGCTTTAGGTACTGAAATAACTTCTTAACTGTTCCACCGGGTTAGGTACTACCATAAGCGCCAAGTACTATAATCAGCACCAAATACTACTGGTACTACCAGCTGCAAAAGTTACTACCATCAGCTATTGTTACTACAATAAGCTCTAGGTACTTCTATCAGTTCTAGGTACTACCATCAGTTCCAGGTACTACCATAAGCACTAAGAACTACCATCAGCACAAAATACTACCATCAGCTTTAGGTACTGCAATAACTTCTAAGTACTACAATAAGCACCAAGTATTACAATCAGTTCTAGTAACTGCCATCATCATAAGTTACTTCCATCAGGATTAGTTACTACCATAAGCCCTGGGGACTACTATCAGCACCAGGATTGGTAATAACATCGGCAAAAGTTACTACCATCAGCTATTGTTACTACCATCAGCTCTAGGTACTTCCATAAGGCCTCGGTACTTCCACCAGCTCTAGGTACTACCATAAGCACCAAGTACTACCATCAGGACTAAATACTACCATCAGCTCTAGGTATTACCATAAGCACTAAGTACTACCATAAGCACTTAGTACTACCATCAGCACCAAGTTATACAATACGTTCTATGTACTACCATCAGTTCTAGGTACTACCATCAGCAACAGGTTAAGTACAACCAGCTGTATAAGTTACTATCATCAGCTATTGTTAGTACCATCAGTTCAAGGTACTACCATAAGGCCTCGGTACTACCAACAGCTCTATTTACTGCCATAACTATATACTACCATAAGCACCAAGTACTACCATCAGCACTAAATACTACCATCATCTCTAGGTACCATCATACTACTATCAGTTCTCGGTACTACCATAAGCACAAAATACTACCATCAGCTTTAGGTACTGAAATAACTTCTTAACTGTCCCACCAGGTTAGGTACTACCATCAGCACCAAATACTACCATCAGCTCTAGATACTACCATACGCACCAAGTACTACCATAAGATCTAGGTTCTACCATAAGTACTCAGTCCTACCATCAGCTCTAGGTCCTAACAGAACTTCTAGGTACTACCATCACATCTTGGAACTACCAGCTGCAAAAGTTACAACCATCAGCTATTGTTACTACAATAAGCTCTAGGTACTTCCATAAGGCCTCGGTACTACCACCAGCTCTAGGTACTACCATAAGCACCAAGTAATACCATTTACTCTATGTACCACCATCAGCTCTAGGCACAACCATAAGCACCAAGTACTACCATCAGCACTAAATACTACCATCAGCTCTAGGTACCATCATACTACTATCAGTTCTCGGTACTACCATTAGCACAAAATACTACCATCAGCATTAGGTACTGCAATAACTTCTTAACTGTTCCACCAGGTTAGGTACTACCATAAGCACCAAGTACTATAATCAGCACCAAATACTACCATCATCTCTGCGTACTGCCATAACTTCTAAGTACTACCATAAGCCCCAAGTACTACCATCAGCTCTAGATACTACCATCAGCTATTGTTACTACCATAAGGTTTAGGTACTTCTATCAGTTCTAGGTACTACCATAAGCACTTAGCACTACCATCAGCTCCAGGTACAACCATTTACTCTAGGTACCACCATCAGCCCTAGGCACTACCTTAAGCACTAAGTACTACCATCAGCACTAAATACTACCATCATCTCTAAGTACTGCCATAACATCTAAGTACTACCATAAGCCCCAAGTACTACCATAAGCTCTAGGTACTTCTATCAGTTCTAGGTACTAACATCATCTCTAGGTACTACCATCAGTTCTAGGTACTACCATCAGCACCAGGTTAAGTACTACCAGCTTCAAAAGTTACTTTCATTAGCTATTGTTACTTCCATCAGCTCTAGGTACTGCCAAATGGTCTAGGTACTTCCATCAGTTCTAGGTACTACCATAAGCACCAAGTACTACCATCAGCACCAGGTTAAGTACTACCAGCTGCAAAAGTGACTACCATCAGCTATTGTTACTACCATCAGCTTTAGGTACTACCATAAGGCCTCGGTTCTAACATCAGCTCTAGGTACTTCCATCAGTTCTAGGTACTACCATAAGCACCAAGTACTACCATCAGCTCTAGATACTACCATCAGCTATTGTTACTTCCATAAGCTCTAGGTACTACCATAAGCACCAAGTACTACCATCAGCACCAAATAATACCATCAGTTCTAGGTACCACCATACTACTATCAGTTCTCGGTACTACCATAAGCACAAAATACTTTCATCAGCTTTAGGTACTGAAATTACTTCTTAACTGTCCCACCAGTTCCAGGTACTGCCATAAGCACTTAGAACTACCATCAGCACTAAATACTACCATCATCTCTAGGTACCATCATACTACTATCAGTTCTCGGTACTACCATAAGCACAAAATACTACCATCAGCTTTAGGTACTGAAATAACTTCTTAACTGTTCCACCGGGTTAGGTACTACCATAAGCGCCAAGTACTATAATCAGCACCAAATACTACTGGTACTACCAGCTGCAAAAGTTACTACCATCAGCTATTGTTACTACAATAAGCTCTAGGTACTTCTATCAGTTCTAGGTACTACCATCAGTTCCAGGTACTACCATAAGCACTAAGAACTACCATCAGCACAAAATACTACCATCAGCTTTAGGTACTGCAATAACTTCTAAGTACTACAATAAGCACCAAGTATTACAATCAGTTCTAGTAACTGCCATCATCAGAAGTTACTTCCATCAGGATTAGTTACTACCATAAGCCCTGGGGACTACTATCAGCACCAGGATTGGTAATAACATCGGCAAAAGTTACTACCATCAGCTATTGTTACTACCATCAGCTCTAGGTACTTCCATAAGGCCTCGGTACTTCCACCAGCTCTAGGTACTACCATAAGCACCAAGTACTACCATCAGGACTAAATACTACCATCAGCTCTAGGTATTACCATATGCACTAAGTACTACCATAAGCACCAAGTTATACAATACGTTCTATGTACTACCATCAGTTCTAGGTACTACCATCAGCAACAGGTTAAGTACAACCAGCTGTAAAAGTTACTATCATCAGCTATTGTTAGTACCATCAGTTCAAGGTACTACCATAAGGCCTCGGTACTACCAACAGCTCTAGTTACTGCCATAATTTATACTACCATAAGCACCAAGTACTACCATCAGCACTAAATACTACCATCATCTCTAGGTACAATCATACTACTATCAGTTCTCGGTACTACCATAAGCACAAAATACTACCATCAGCTTTAGGTACTGAAATAACTTCTTAACTGTCCCACCAGGTTAGGTACTACCATCAGCACCAAATACTACCATCAGCTCTAGATACTACCATACGCACCAAGTACTACCATAAGATCTAGGTTCTACCATAAGTACTCAGTCCTACCATCAGCTCTAGGTCCTAACAGAACTTCTAGGTACTACCATCACATCTTGGTACTACCAGCTGCAAAAGTTAACCATCAGCTATTGTTACTACAATAAGCTCTAGGTACTTCCATAAGGCCTCGGTACTACCACCAGCTCTAGGTACTACCATAAGCACCAAGTTATACCTATTTACTCTATGTAACACCATCAGCTCTAGGTACTACCATAAGCACCAAGTACAACCATCAGCACCAAATACTACCATCAGCTCTAGGTACTGCCATAACTTTAAGTACTACCATAAGCCCCAAGTACTACCATAAGCTCTAGGTACTATTATCAGTTCTAGGTACTACTTAAGCACTTAGCACTACCATCAGCTCTAGGTACTACTATCAGTTATAGGTACTACCATCAGTATAGGTACTACCATCAGTTCTAGGTACTACCATCAGCACCAGGTGCTACTATACGTAGAAGTTACTTCCATAAGTATAATTTTCTAATATAATATCTGAGTACTACCATCAGTTCTAGGTACTACCACCAGTTCTAGGTACTACAATAGGCACTTAGTACTACCATCAGCACTAAATACTACCATCATCTCTAGGTACCATCATACTACTATCAGTTCTCGGTACTACCATAAGCACAAAATACTACCATCAGCTTTAGGTACTGAAATAACTTCTTAACTGTCCCACCAGGTTAGGTACTACCATAAGCACCAAGTACTACCATCAGCTCTAGGTACTACCATAAGCACCAAGTACTACCATCAGCACCAAATACTACCATCAGCTCTAGATACTACCATAAGTACTTAGTCCTACCATCAGATCTAGGTCCTAACAGAACTTCTAGGTACTACCATCACATCTTGGTACTACCAGCTGCAAAAGTTACTACCATCAGCTATTGTTACTACAATAAGCTCTAGGTACTACCATCTGTATAGGTACTACCATAAGTTCCAGGTACTACAACAAGCTCTAGGTACTACCATAAGATCTAGGTACTACCATCAGTTCTCGGTACTACCACCGTCACCAGTTGCTTCCATCAGCAGAAGTTACTTCCAAAGTTATGAGTGAATACTATGAGCTCTAGGTACAAACATCAGTTCTAGGTACTACCATCTGCACCAAGTTAAGTACTTCCAGCTGCAAAAGTTACTACCATCAGCTATTTTTACTACCATAAGCTCTTTGTACTACCATCAGCACTTTGTACTACCATCAGCACAAGTAACTACCATCAGCTCTAGGAACAACCATAAGCACCAAGTACTACCATCAGAACCAAATACTACTATCATCTCTAGGTACTGCCATAACTTCTAAGTACTACCATAAGCCCCAAGTACTACCATCAGCTCTAGATACTACCATCAGCTATTGTTACTACCATAAGCTCTAGGTACTTCTATCAGTTCTAGGTACTAACATCAGTTCTAGGTACTACCATCAGCACTAAATACTACCATCAGCTCTAGGTACCATCATAAGCACTAAGTACTACCATCAGCTTTAGGTACTACCATTACCACCAAGTACTACCACAAGCTTTAGTACTACTATCAGTTCTCGGTACTACCATAAGCACAAAATACTACCATCAGCCCTAGGTACTACCATGAGCAAGTAGTACTACTTAAAGCG